>NC_056744.1:993019910-993232410 GCF_019279795.1 Protopterus annectens
GATTTGTTTACCTTATGTCCCTCTTAAGAAATGCAATAACCGAATAGTTTCGACTCACACACAGCCTCCGTGGGTGCAGCCAGTAAGATGTCGCCCACATATAACAGTAGATGACAGCCATGTTGAAACTGTGCCAGGTTTGTTGACATTTCTGCTTGCCCATGACAAAACCTACTAGTTTCCTGTAGAGGGATGGAAAAATGCGTTACTGATATCAATGACAGAAAAATACTTATCTGTGGGAAGGATATCATTTAACAAAACAGATGGATCTGGGACCCATAGGAGCCCTTGGTACCACAGCAGCATTCACAGCCTGCAGATCCTGTACCATTCTCCAGGTCCCATCTCTGTGCATGGGAAAAAAACCCAGCTTGTAATAGAGCCGGATCACCGGTAGAATGCCTTCTTCTGCCTTTTTACTCAACGGATACTGACGTTTGTGAGGTAAAAGTCGGATTTTGGAGTTATTTTAACCTGTCCTGCTGTTCTTATTAGCCCAATGTCATGTTGGGACCATAAGGAGTCTGGCACTGATTGTAACTTTAATTCTTCCAGATATAGTCAGAATGGCCCCTCTCGTGTGTGGCGTAGCCTGTCTCACGGAGGTGCACTGTTGGTCTAGCCTGGGTGACCCCAATTTAGTCTTGTACCCTGTAACCTTTACATGCCAAACTGTTCTGGCGCCATTTTAGCCCATTCAGTAACTTTCCTCCCACCAGATACCATGCCATTTGTTCTTCCCTTGTTACAGAGACATGTGCAATAGAATTATAAAAAGTAACTGCATATCTTTTGTAAGACTACATGTAACTGCAGAATTTCCTGCTTTATCCCAATATAGGTTTTGCAACAAGATTTTTGTGACCTTGTGTTTGAAGAATTGCTCTTCATATTTGTCGCCTGGTCCTACATACTTTCTGTAGTACATTGTACAGTGTAGTTGTTCAGCTACCACTGGCGGTTCTGTGCCATATTTGCTTAAGGCCAAATTAGTGAGCTCATTTACTACATTTTGTGGTCCAGTTTCGACAAGATCATTACTGTACCAGTAGTGTAAATCACCCTGCCCCTCCTGCAACATAACATCTTGAATTTCTGCTTGGCTAAAAATCCCTGATATGCATCGGCACAGCTATATGCCAACACGTGCATCAAATCTCCCTAATAAGTTTACAGGGCAAATTTTGGAAATAATGACTCGAAATCTGATAGTTTGGTTTGTTTCAGGGTCCGTGAACCATAGGGGTTTAGATAGTGGTTCCTTATAAATCCATTGGCTGCCTTGACTACTACATAGTGAACAGAAGTTACATCAGATGGCACTAGAGGTTTTTTTTTAGGGGTCCTAGAGGCCCCCGAATCACACAAAAATTATACATCCTTCCCTTCTACTTGAAGTGTGATAATTGGTTGTGTCTCTAGCTGCATAGTTACAGCCATTGCTGTTAAATTAACAACCTGGTATTCACCTTCATCTGAAAAATCAGTCACTTCATCCTCCCATCCTGCACATTCTCCCTTACCCCTCTTCTTATACTCTTCATAAGCTTCCTCTTCATTCCGGCTTATTGAGTCTGGCCTATCAGTCTTTTTGTTCGGGTCTGATTCACTTCCACCACTATCATATAGTCATGCTGACTCGTGATCCGGGGTGGTTTTAGTTCTTTCAGAAGACCGCAATCCCTGGCAAAATGTCCCTTTCTGCCACATTTGAAACATTCTCCTCTTTTCTGTCTGCCTTCATAGTCTAATGTCCCACATTCCTCTTCCTCTGCCCCTGCCTCTGCCCCTTCCTCTACCCCTGTTAGCGGACCTTGCAGTAGCATAAGTGTCCCATCTTCACCACAAAAAAGGTTTGAGCTTGTTTTTTTTTCCTCTCTCTCTAAATATTTCTCTGCATGTCTGCATACTCCAGTAAGGGTTGCAGACGGGTCTATCATATGTTTGTGAATGAAGTTACTGATTGCAGTCCTACATCCTTTTAAAAAGGCATTTTTAACTGTTGTTCATAAGGTGAATCATCTTTGATTGGGTGTTATTTATTTATTGCTTATGGTTATATGGTTATCAAAACACTCTCAAAAAAGTAGTTATCTTTTTTTTCACTTCTTTTTGCACTTCATTATACATACAGGTCCAGCCTGCCCTAGGCTTTTTTTTTCCATATGGTCATAATATGTAATCCCTGCTTAACTTGCTTTGAGTCTGTTTGAATTGTAGGCAAGTGGATCTCTTCATCTTCTGGTTATGTTAGTCCCCAGTCCCCCCAGACCACAGGTGCCAGTCCCAAAAAAATTGTCGAACTACTTGCTCCAGCTCACGGGCATTTAGCTTGTAACTTTCTATCATGCCTGCTTATTTTTTCAAAAAACTTGGTCATATCTAACCTAGGGTGTGGTATTCCTTCTACAGCTTTTGAATGTCCTCCCATGTCCAAGGTCGATAGACTAAAATGGTGGGACCCTGTCCGACATACCTCTATGAGGGATACCTTTTGTGTCCATTCTATGTATCTATATATACGACTCACGGAGTTTCAGGGTTTTACCTACTTGTTTTGTCAGTATTACAGTTTTATCCTGATTCTCCGTGTCATCTTCCTGATACTGGGGTGGACTAACCATGTCTTTAGGGACTTCTGGATAGGGGGTGGGGGGCTGTTTTTTGAGACAGACAATAGATGTTTCACATCTCTTCTTTGTGGAAAAAATGCATCTCTTTTCTCGAGCCCACATCTCCCTTATTTGAAAATTGTTCCTTATATCTCTTATTAGCTTCTTCTAACCATTTCTGTGCTTTGAGAAAATCCTTTTTTTTGTTTCTTAACCTTACCTCCTGTGTCCAGGTCTCTCACTAGATTTTGACATTCTGATTTATTCAAGGTACCACTAAACCCATAGTCTTTCTTCCATTTTTATATATTTCAAGTTTTTGGATGTAATTTAAACATATATTCCTCATCCTCAGTCCTTTTATTTAAGCAGCCCTTCCTAACACAACAACTGCTTCCTGTTCCCATTTTTCTTATTTAAAAGAAAACCTGAGATCTCTACGGTCTTTTGTAAAATTTTAAACAAAAGAAATTCTTTATGACTAGTTTTTTTTTTTAAAAAAACTTTTACAAATAAAAGGATCGAATCTAAGAGTGACTGGCCTCTACTTTTCTCCCTTCCTGTACAGGTTTTTCAGTCCAAGAGGTGCAGAAATGTCAAAAGATTTTAATACTCTTAACATATACTGGAAGAATCGGTAGGCCAAAAAGAGTTTATTTAACATGCATGGAGATCTGCCACAAAAGCCAGCAGTCTAATTTCTACACACACACTTTACATGTTTTTATACCTCTTTTCGGTGCATACTCAGCAACTGGTTACTAGACAAGGAATTTCAGTCAAGGCTATAAATTCACTCAGTGGAGCCTTAGATGGTAAAGTCAGACACAAGATAAGTTGGTGCCTACATCAAGGTAACATCTATGCACTCCTCCTTGGTCAGAGGTCAGTCCCAAGATAGGCCTGTGCCTGGACCAAAGTAGCATCTGTGCATTCCTTTCTGGTCAGAGGTCAGTCCCAAGATAGGCCTGTGCCTGGACCAAAGTAGCATCTGTGCATTCCTTTCTGGTCAGCAAATTCCTTACAAGAAAAACAACTCATTTTAGCTTATTTCTTTGCACGCAATGCAGTTTCACATTTTAACCCTTCCTGTACAGGATACAAAGATGTTGAACACAAAGATTCTTACTACATCGGAAAACTTAGTAAACAGTTCATTCTGCATGCACTCAAGCTTTAAAGTTAATTCTCTCTCATATGGTGCAAAAAACTCATTTAAGAGCCGCACGTAATTAAAGCTGAATTCAACTTTAAGCAGCTACCATCTTTTTAGAAGGATGGGGTATGTATTACTGTAAGTGGGCATGCAGAGAACCCGCAGGTGCCTAGGTATAACCCTATGGTGAAGACATGCCTTCATATGGAGGCACTACCACTGCATATGCTTTAGTTTGTACAAATCATTCTCAAAGCTTTTAATCAAGTCTTAAAACATACCCCATTCATTAAGTTCAGCTATTGGTGTCTCTTCAGAAAAAGCACAGCCAAGAAGAGGATTAGTATCAATGCTGTAGAGCTGCTTAAAACAATGCTGTTGAGACATGCCATTGCCTGGACGATAACCAATTTCAATATCCACTTGCTCAGCCATGTGCTGTTGGTTACACACAAAGTTAAAATGCGAAATGAAAACTATAACCAACAGCTAAAAGCAGCTTAGTACAAAAATCAAGCAAATGTTCCACAAGAATTAAGCTGCCACCAAGACTTTATTCCAGAGGATAAGCACTTTCACACTTAGTGCTTCATCAGATCCATAAAAACATCACAAAAACACATCACCTTATATAATACAAAGGCACTCAATTAACCAATCAAGTATAAGCAGCAATTACTGATGTATACTTCACTTTTGTAATGTAGGTTTTAAAGGTACAGATGAATTAAGCCCATGCAGCTTATCTGACTGTAGCCTCACAATCCATTTAGCTTCAATGTTCTCTAGTCTATTATTGAAATCACCCCTTCTCTTACTAGCATGTACAAGTTGCAAGACACTGAATACAAAGTAATGCCCAGGTGCCAAAGAAACATGTTTGGCTAATGCATTTAATATGCTCAAACGTTTAATATCTGCCATATGCTGCAAAATGCATTCCTTCAACAACACTGACTACAAAGAAATGCCCAGGTGCCAAAGAAACGTTTGGCTAATGCATTTAATATGTTCAGATGTTTAATATCCCCCATATGCTGCAAAATACATTCCTTCAGCATTCTAACTGTCTTGCCCACACAAAAACATGTACAAAACCTACACCTAGCCAAATAGATTAAACCTTTAGACCTATAATCTGCATAAAAACTTGGCAGAAATATCTATGAAAAAAATTTCAGGATATTCTAAGTCTTCTTGATTTTGTTGCATATTTGGGAGATATACATATGTCCTCCAGTTGTTTCTTTGTGGATTGCTTATCCACTCTCTCTCCCCAATCCTTTCTAACCTCCTCTGATTGATTATTCTAGTTGTCATGCAATATTTTATATGCTCTACAAATTATTCCTATTTTGATTGAAGCCTCTGTTCTAAATTCTACTAAAACACTACCAGTGCTGGTCTTTCATTTAGGCACCCCTCTTTCTTTCATTATGCCTATACTCTGATATCAATCCCTGATATGGAAGACAATCTCTAACCTGCAGTTCCCTGTGTGTTCTTAAGGGAGATTGTGCTTGGTGCAGAGAGCTATATCTGGAAATACTGTGTGTATTTATTTCTGGTCCAAGTGGATGTCCCTCACTGGTGTCCATGGTGAGGATTAAGGCTTCTTGATTACTGGAACAGAGGAGGGATTTCACAATCTGTATATATATTAAAGGTGTGGGATGCATTCCCAAACATGGAGCATGCAGGTGAGCTTGCCTCCCTGCCAAAAAAGTTTTCTTTTTTTTCGTTGTATTTTTCTAGGTATCAACCTTAAATTCTAGATGTTTTGTAGTTTGTCATTAGTGAACTTACGTCTGACTCATTTTATATTTATATATAGGTTTACATTCATATAGCAGACTTGCACAACATTGATTCTGAATTGCACAAATGCATATAATTGATGTGTTTAAATGCCATACCTTAAAAGGTTGAATGAATTTTAATAAATGGACTGAGTGGTTCATGCTTGAGAAGTCAACGTTTTGAAGTCTGCCGCTGTGTGGTGAATGGAGATTGCAGTACAGTGAAGATCAGGAAATTTATCCTTTTCCTCCATGTAGTGCAGTCTCAGAGTTGGTATATATCATTTGCAGGGGGTGGTGGGTGTGGTGTGCTCAAAAATATAAACACAGGTAGATTTTTATGTTTGTTTACACCCTTCCACACTTGGTGGTTTTGTGCTGTTGTTGTTGCAAGTAAAAAAACAAACAAACAATGAAAATAGGTAAATATCGACTCTCAGTTTCTTTCATTTGATATCTCTACCACTCAGCTGCCTGTAATTTGACTATTAGCAGCAATGTTTTTCTAAAAATTTGTTCTGTTATTCAGTTAAATGAAAGTAAATCTATATACATACATACACTTTATAATCTGAAGCAAGATAGACTGTTCTTTAGTTAAAATGCAGTTACAGTGAGTTGTCCAACATAAATGTCAAAGTGAAATAAAAGGCTAGCAAAATTCCTCATTAAGGTACATCAGTTAAATTTTCTTAAAAGAAAACACTGACAATTTAGTATTTCTTCACCTTAACTCAAGTTGTTTGGGTTCCTACACAGACATGTGTCTGATTCTTTGTATTCTTGTTTCTTCAGTTATAAATCCTTCCAAGAATTTTCAGCCTTGAATCCAATAACTCCCTCTCATTCATAGGGATATGCCTTCAGTAATCAGTCTTATGCTGTCTGCAGGCACCAACCTGTACTTCTGTCCCACATTCTTCTTCTCTATGCAAGAAAGTACATCTCAGATTTTTGTTAATGACCCTCCCATTTTATACCAGGTACACATGACCTTCATCAGTTGAGGCATATATGCCTGTGTGATAATTCTCCCAGCATGTTCAAACACTTCAGGTCTGAGGACTGTGCAGCATTGACTAGGCAGAACTGTTTCATGTGACTCCTCAAAACAACAATGGCTTCTCTGGTCCAGAGCCTCACTGGCACTAGGTTACTTCTGTATCTCATGGCCCTCCAGCTTAGCTACAGTCTGACAACATTTCCAACTTGATTCTTCCTTCTGATGAAAGATTAAATTGAGGTTCCATCTACTTGAGCTGATCGTTGCTCAAGTGGATCCCATGGCGCCAACTGAAAAGAGTATTTTGTTTTGGATTTGTATAAACTACACATGCTGTTCACAAACTTTTCACTATTTTGCAACAATGTCATATTTGCACATGACATTTACAGTATTTATAATTCTTCTATGCCAGTAACTTTATAAAAAATATTATTTCTGTTCCTCATCCACAATAAACACACAATCCACCATCTGACCCCACGATACAGCAGATGGTTCATACTTGTCAAGCAACTTCATTAGTTTTCATTCTGCATTCCACCATCCACCAGCAGTGTTTTAAAATGCTTCCCTGCACAGAATCTGTCTGAGAAACAGTTAAATGCTGCTTTATATTATCCACTACAATGACAAAATCAGCTTCTGTTATCTCTACAGCAGCATCTGCTACCTTATCCATCATGCTTTCCCTGTATTCAACACCCTCTTCCATATTTCCAAATGATTTAATACTGCTTTCCTTCATGAGAATATAAGTATAAGTGACACATACAGCATCTATGAAGGGATGACATCAGCAGTGTATTTCAAGGGAGATGTGCCTGGTAAAATGACTTTTACAGCCACCTGGGTTGTAAAAGTTGCCACTGCAAAAGTGTATAAAACAATCCTGAATTAATTTGCAGTCACACTTCTAGAAGTTAACTACTGCTGTATTCAAACCTCCTACCTGTTTGCACATTAGTGTAAGAAATGCCACCACCACAGAAGTCTGAGATTTAAATTGTGACACTTCACTTGCAAAAGAATGACCTCATCATTGTATTTCACAAGGGGTGTAGGCAGAAAATATAATTTTATAATTGTGTGCTCTTATTGCTGCCCCACAAAACACCTATCATTTAAAAAATAGAATCCCCCACTTAAACATTTTTGCATCACTTTCCATTTAAAAACATTAAATACATATTTTTTCAATCTATGAGACTCTTATTGAAAGATTAATTTAGACAGTTGTGGACAGAATATGACCTAAAAAATCCATGCTTACTTTAAGTAATGCATAGCAAATTTTACTAATTACACTACAGACATTATACTTAGCTACAACTTTGTGTTGCAAAAAAGCTGTGGATGTGAAAGGTATGGGTTATGGGATAATACAGTAATGTATCAATTTAAAATATTTATCCAGAGTAGAAGTTGAGTGAACATAAACTCACTTCACTGTAAACACCCCCACTCACACAAACACACAAGTTCTCCATATTGAGCAGCAAACCTCCTACCTACTTAGTTTCACAATGTAGAAGGGACTGTATTAATTACAATTGCTATAGGAGAAGTCTAATTATTAAGGATAGAAAGTGCACTTTTATCAGAATGTCCTCGTTGGTGTCTTTCACACAGGATGTTTCAGTAAAAAGTGTGATAATAGAGCTGTGTATACATTTAAATGCATTCTCTTCAGAGGAAGGGGATACATCACCAAGCTTTACATACACATATACACATTTGCCCTGTTTAGCATTGAACCTTCTACTTACTTAGGTTGCACAATGAAGAAGGCACCGCACTAGTTGCAAGCACCACTGGAGAAGCCTGACTCTTAAGGGTACAGAGTGCACTTTTGTCAGGATAACCTCATCAGTGTGTTTCATAGAAGATGGTTCAGTACAAATTGTGGTAAGGGAGCTGTATAAACAGTTAAACGTATTCTTCTCAGGGGAAGTAGATATAGCATGAAGTATAACACACAGTCACATACAAAGTCTTGTATGTTGGGCATTAAGCCTCCTACTATCTTGTTACACAAACAAGAAAGTACTGTATTAGTTGATAGCACCACAGGAGAAATTTGACTATTATTGTTAGACTGTACCTTTTTCAGGATAACCTCTTCAGATTATGTCATCAGAAAGTGAGGTAAGGGACCTGTGTGAACAGTTAAATGTATTTTACTCAGATGAAGTGCATGCAACACCATGTGTTACACACAGTCACAAGCACATGCAAGTCTTCCATGTTGGGTACTGAAACTCCTATCTTTCTAGTTACACAATCTAGAGAATAATGTATTAGTCAGAAGTGCCACTGGAGATGTTTGACATTAATGTGAAATGGGAGATTTGAAATGTATTAAAATCCACTGTGTGGAACAGATGGTACTGTTCATCACAGGTTGTACAACAAATGCATATGTCTGCACAGGGCAATATGACATCAGTATGACTGTCACATGTAATGACATACTTCTCTACTAAAATTTAGATAATCCACAGGATTCATAAACAATCATGTAGGCTATATACAAAGCCTGCACAATGTTTATGTGTTACCTCAGTGAGAAACAGGACTAATCACTTATGCATGCTGCTCATCATGCTTACACAAATACAAGCACATGTTTGTGACCAGCAATAGTGCTGGCAGTGATGAAAAGGTGTTGATCACCGCAAGCGCACACAGTAAACAAACAAGCTTGCCTATGGACAAACATATTAAATGTGCTCATATGGATAGTATCAGGAGCTATGTAGGGCAAATAATGCAAGCTGTACCAGGCTGGCAAAGTGTACTTAGTGCAATGTACACATAAATGAAACTTATGAATATAAAAATAAGTAAGGGAGGATGGTAAATGGCAAATGCAAGTACAATAGATGGGTTACCAGGCAGTGAAAGTGAACTGAGGACAATGTGCTGAAAAATCAAAGAGATGTATAGAGAAATATGTATGATGGGAGGGTAAATGTTCAAACTGTACTAATATAATTGTTTTAAAGGTGCTTATTTCACAAAGACAATTTTGTAATAATAAAATTGTGCAATATGTATGTTATAATAATTAATTGCGGTCACATTTCTTCAGCAAATACAGGTAAATAAAAGCAGACATGATATTATAGGATGTGACAGTTACACAAATTAACAATGTAACAGAAGGTATTACATGAGATATAAATGCCATTAACATGATTAGCTAAGATGACAGTAAGAAAGGAGAGTACATATGTTATGGGATATCTGCATAGCATGCATTTGATCAACATAACATTTTGAATAATATGAATGACTCAGAAGCCATAGGTTCAAAGGTTCATAGGTTCATAGGTTGGTACTAGGCTATCAGCCCTCCCTGGCTATTTCTTCCCACATTATTTACTTTCTTGGACCCCTGTCTAGCAGGGCGACTGACATGATCCCTGGGTGAATTTCCTTTCTCCCATCCAAAATGCCAAAAGGTTCCTCTTGAAGAGGTCCAGCACTCTGCTCTGCATGTATGGGCAATCTATTCCAGAGTCTGGGGAGTCTCTGGGTCAGGAACCTATCCCTCCAGCATGTTTTGTTTATTGTGATGACAAGGTTTAGATCCAGCTCTGAGGTTGGGATTTCTTTTAGTGTAGCATGTCCAACAGCTCTGGGTTTGACATGGCCTTTTATGTTAAGCAGAGAGAGTAGATGATATGCAACAGAGTATAGCTGGAGTTTTCATCTGAGGCCTGTGATTCTTTTTTTTTGAGGAGTATTTCTGAGCCTTTTCCAGTTTGTTGCAGATGTCTTGAGAGGTACATACCAAATGGGGCATTGTATTCTATAATAGGTCTAATGAGGGATGAGTACCAGTGGATGATGACCCTTTTTTCTGGATGAAAAGCCCTTTGTGATGAGGTGTGCCACATAGAAGGATTTCCTGACTGTTAGACCACTGTCCACCTGTGTCCCTAAGTCTCTTATCACACTTTCTGTGTTTAGTGTACTGCCACCTATATGGTAATTCATGGATACATGTTTTTTCCCAAATAACAATACATTTCTTGGCCAAAGGATAACAATACATTCTTGGCATTGAGCTTGAGCCCATGGTTCTGGCACCAAGCATCTGTTTCTGTAAGGCCCTTTTGTAGAGTATCCACATAATTTGGGATTCAATAATGGCTCCCAGTTTGCAGTCATCTGCAAACTTTGTTAGCCAGAGTTCCTTAGTGTTGACCTGTACTTCAGAGAAGTAGATGCCAAACAAGAGCGGCCCCAGGACTGAACCTGAGAGAGGTACCTACTTGTCACTTGTCTGAGCTGGATTTGGTTGGCTACTTTTTTTACAGTGTTCTATCAGTAGTAAGCCATTTAGCAACCCATTGTGACATAGGGATTAATACCCAACTTAGTAAGTTTATCTATGATTCCAGAGTGGGGGTGGTGTCAAAGGCAGCAAGGTCTAGATAGGCTGTGTGGACCACCTTACCCTTGTCCATGGCTCTGGAGACTGATTCAAAGAAGTCAATCAGGTTCAGGAGACAAGGTCGGCCCTTCACAAACCCAAACTGGGTTAATCTCTTTTTGCAGGAATCTAACCCATCCCTTCAATGTTGCCATTAAACTGTGTACTAACTGCATACACCACAAAATGGGCATACCACATGTAGCCCTTTAAGGCAATTATGTACTTTAATAAATTTTAATATTCTAATGGTTGTGTAGGTGATTGTGGTGTTACAAATGTTGGAACAGAGTGTGGCATATGTAATACACTTGCGTAAGGTGCTCCTGCCTGACACAGTTATTGCACAGACAGATAAGAACAGATGCAAACACCACACTATGATGCAATGTATTCCATAGAGCTGTGCATTGTTAACATCTGCCACAGGAGGTAGTAGTGGATATTGTCACAAACAACCAAAATTAATGTGTGAATTAAGATCAGATCCCTGATAATGAATGTCATATCAGCATGTCAGACTGATGGCAATTAATTGAGTATCCTCATGTGCACACAATTATCAGCCCTATATCAGTGTTTCTTGGTCAAGGAAGGTTTGTCAGTATTTTTGTAAACATACCACCCAAGAACTGGAGCATACTTGTGTACACCACAGTACTCAATGTATGTGCCACATTAGCACTGTCACCATGACATTGGCAGAACAAATGTCTACTGCCATGAAATCCAAAGATATGTTCACATGTGTTCATGTGACATATCAAGGAATAAGACCAATGTGATGTGATGTAATGTTTGTTGTGTGATGTCAGTCCATTCACACAAAATGAATCCCTATGCTAGAATTGAAAATCAAGCTGTACAACTTCTGTAACTAACAATATGGCTATTAATCACATGTTCCACAGAGGAACAGTTATCACAGCTATTGTATTCATGTATATGAAGCCATTAAATAGCTATACTTTACTCATAGTTTTTATCTGTTAAAATGAATGGGGGAGGTCTTTGCCACTGTATATGTACACAGTAGAATTGGAGGGGATTTCATTCCTGCAGAGCAGTTAAGGACACAGATGCTTACAGTCACTCAATGCTGATTTGGAACACTTGCCTAAGCACTGAGAAAATCAACACCATAGTGGGGTCAGTGAATGTCCCACAGTATAACTAGATCACCAATTGTCATATGTATGGTTATGTGAAAGGATTACAGCATGTTTATGAATCAAGGACTTTTTGTCCCTGTAACTACTTAGACATAATCCTGCTGTATGTCAGACAACATTGCCTGATGCTAGGTATACCCAAACACACTTGTGGCCTCCTGCTGTTGTCACTGTGATGATAGAACAGCAATTATGTACAATGTGGATATAATCCCAGGTTGGAACACATGCCTTATTTAGGTAATGGCATACATTATATTGTCTCATGTCCTCAGTCCTGAGGAGACATCTCACTACAACTGGTATGGAAGGACAATCTATTAAAATGACAGCATCATTCTTCAATACAGCCTTTCAAAATAATATTTAGAATAAACTCTTGTAAGAGAAACAACATCTACACATGAACATAAAATATGTGGGTGACAACACTATTAACAACATGCAAACTGACTGTAAGCAGTAACATTGGAATTTGAATTATATACCAAACATTACAAGCTAATGAAGGTTTGTTGAAACACAAGTACAAATCGATATTTATTTTACAACTGTGATGATACTGCACATTTCAATTGATGACATCACCATTGTGTACTACCTTGATGTTTCTGCTCAAAAGTGGTTTCACAACACAAGCACACTGTATAGATATACATCATATACATACCTGCAGAATGTTCTGTTTCATAAAAGGAAGAAACACACTCACAGATGACACTCAGAAGAGCACAGCAATTGAATTAATCTTCCAGTGATGCTATGGACACACCAGCACACACAAGTTGATTGTTTTGACATTAAAACCCCTTAACTATCTAGTTACACACTCTACAGTGCACAGTACTTAATGTAAGCAACCACAGAAGTCTGACTTCAACAGTGTGAGAGTGCAGTTTATAGATTATGACACCAGCATTGTGTTGCAGAGATGATGATGTTGGGGAATGTTCTGACACTGACATAGACTCACCTTGCAGTGTAAAAGTTTCCCCACGCTAGTATTTCAGTGAAGCCAGCAGTATGTAAGGTCATATTTACACAACTCTGTATACAACTAACATACACACACAAGTTGACTGCTTTCAGATTAGAATCTCCTACCTAAACTGCTTACCTATCTAGTTACACAATCTAGAGGACATATTACATAACACAATCACTACCTCAGAAGTGTGGCATCTACAGTGTGAGAGTACACTTTATATGGAGTGACATCAGTGTTGTGCTGCAGAGATGATGTGTTGGGGAAGGGTCTGACACTGATGTGGACTCCTGAGAAGGCCAATATCTGAGGTGCCAGATTTGTTTGGAATACAATAAGGTGTTAATTGAACAGCCTGGTTTATTTTTATTTATTTATTTATTTATTTGGATTGATGCGGACTCACCTTGCAGTGTAAAAGTTTCACTATAATGCTTATTCAGTAAGGCCAGCAGTACATAAGGTCATATTTACATAACTCTATACACAAGCCGCATATACACAATTTGACTGCTGTGAGATTACACCCCCTACCTATCTAGTTACATAATCTAGATGACATAGTGCTTAACACAAACACCATTGCAGAAGTCTAATTTCTACAGTGTGAGAGTGCACTTTATAGACACTGACATCAGAACTGTGTTGCAGAGAAGTTGATGTTGGGAGAAGGGTCTGCCATTGATGTGGACTCACCCTATGTATACAATTTTCACCATACTACTATTTCAGTGAGGCAAGCAGTATGGAAGGTCATATTTGCATGACTCTATGCACACACACACACACACACACACACACACACACACACACACACACACACACACACACACACACACACACACACACACACACACACACACACACACACACACACACACACGACTGCTGTGAGTATAGAACACACTACCTATCTAATTACACAAGCTAGGGGACACAGTACTCAGTGTAAGCACGACCAAAGTTTGATTTCTACAGTGTGACAGTGCAGTGTAGATAGGATTAGCTTTTCATTTTGTGTGAGAAAATATACTGTGATGTTGACATTTTTGTACAAAGCCATATTTGCTGATATGAAGGAGTAAGTACAATTTTATGATCAATAATACATACATACGGCTGACTTAGGACAGCTGTGCTGTCATTAATGTATATTGCAGAACTGAGACTGACAAATACCTGTGTTGTGCACATGAAACCCACACACTTGTAAACATGGGATGAAGGTTATAATCAGGTTATAATGATGGTAGGTAAGCTGTCATGATTGCTACTGATATTAGCAATGGTATCTGCTCATGCATGGACAACGTGCACTGTCAATACCAAATAATTTTTGAGTTCTCGTGCAGTAGGTCTAAGTAATGGTGAAGTATATGTGCCAGGGCTCTACATGTTTGTATGTCATTTGCAAGTGCATGTGCTGCAGTGCAGACCTAACTGTCCAGAATAAAGTGATCAATCAACCACACAGTTCACTGCAGTTCACTTGAGTACATTAAGCAACTTTCATGTAATGAAGTAATATAATGTAGTAGCAATACTTATTTTTGTTCAAAATCTCTTCCTATAGTACAGTGCTGAAAAACTTATTTGCACAGATGTTGGCAACTTATTAACACATGCGTGATTATACTTTGAGTTTTTGTACTTGAACTGTGGTGCTCCTTGCCAGCCTTTGTGCAAATAAGGAGCAGGGAGAAAATGTGATTGTGATTAAATGTAGAACAGATCTATTTTATTTAAAATGTTACATATATATATATATATATATATATATATATATACACACAATGCATGTTGTAGTCTACCTTTCACATGTTAGGGCCAAAGCTTAATTCAAAAATGAATTGTTGTGCTTGCCTTCTCTGTTTGCAAGACAGTAGGTGGTGAGCAAACAGGGTTTACTGCTGAAAGAAAAAAGTGAAAACTGTAACTTGGTTACCTTTATGTAGGACAAACAGGCTTAGCAGTGATGTGTGGCTATCAGCACTCTGAACTGTACTGAGTGGAGAAAATCCATGTATCATCTAACTTCTTCTGTGGCACTAGGTGTAAGCTCAGTGAGCTAAATGAAAAAGCAGAGATGAAGCAAGGTTTCAGTCTAGTCTGCATATCATTTTACAAAGGTGTTGAAATTTGATTATTATAATTAAGAAAGAAAACAAATAACTGTCACTGGAAAATCTTCACATCCAATGACAAAACAGCTCAATACAATAAAACAAAGGAAGCAGAGTATGGCAGGTACAACCAATGTAATAAAAAATTAAAACAAACAATAGAAAATGAGGACAAAATGCATGAGCACTTTCACTCCACTTCTATCATAATTAAAACTACATAAGACTGAGTATCATAAATATGTTGAGTGCTCAAATTTTGTCAGTGTGTTCAAGAAAAGCATTAGGTAGGCAGCAGTATTTTTAACACTTACATTAGCTTCAGCATCCATTACACTTTACGTGATATCCAGCAGCATGATACATATGGAAGAGTAACTGTACCAGAGTTTATTTATGCTAACTCTGTCTTTCTAAAGCACAACAGGCATGTTGGTATTTGCACTATGCTAAAGGTAGCAATGTGGTGTAAGGCAAAAACTTACCACATTTCACAGTAACACTTGAATTACCATTTAGCATCACATACTACACTTTCTCATTGCCAGACCTCACATAAATTCTGAGGACTACAAATGATAAAACTGTGCAAGCATCGTGGCATGGCCTGAACATGGAGACCTCCAGCTGAGCAATCCAGTAAACAAAGCCGGGGACGTGCATGAGCCTCCCAGCATGATGCTGGCATAGACATGATCGCATAATGCAAATCACCTCATTTGCTGGTTAAAACCATGCAAATGAGGTGAATTTGTACTCCAGGAAGCATAAAGGCATCTGTGTAGGAGCCGTCTCTGCAGCACAAATGTATTCAGTTACTAACCATGTACATTTCTGCAAAAAAAAAGGGGGGAGGGGGCAATGACAACTGAAAATAAAGCATGTATTATGTGTATTAGCCATGCCAATGGCCAAAACTATGGCCATTGGCATGCCAAAGTGTTGCAAAATGTATAAAATAATTTCTTTAGCAGATCTGACATGTTTAAGTGGAGCGTAGTAGTGTACAAACATGCGAGCTTGCAAAAAATTAAAATAATAAAACAGCAATATAAGAGCTAAAATCAATTTTCCCATTATACTGTCCAGCATAAAGACCACAGCAATGACAGATTACAGTTGTTGCTAAGGACATGGGCTGTGGTGTAGTAGTGTAAGTAGGGTATACAGAATTAAGTATATACAAATGAGCACAGTTTACTGAATAGCAAAATGGGCCATCGTGTTCGCAGGTACCTAACCGTGTAGGGGCTATAACACAGTGATGTAGGCAGAAGAAGCAACTGACATGAAAAGGGGGTGTGTCAGGGTTTGTGTAAGCACTTTGGAGTGCCACAGCTCCTATTTGTGCTCAGGTAAGCACAACTAAGCAGGGAGGTGTGTCTGAGGCTGCTTAGCTGGTTTCAGAAGTGCTGAGCATGTTGGTATCCGGGGGAGAGCTCTTTCTGCTCAGCAATATTTACACTAGCTCTGCGGGTTTGCGCAGAATGTCATGGGGCTTAAACATGGAGGAAATTGGAAAAAATAAAATAAAAGGAAATCTCAGACAAAAGGCAATCAACCACTCAGTAATGTAGTTGGCAGGTGGAATATATCACAGTCAGCCAATCACACAGGCCGCATCTGCAGCACACCACTATAAAGTATGCAGACAGTCTTCAATCTGATTTTCCTACATACTCTGCACCATTGGAGTACACACTTGGGAATTTTAACTGACAAAATGATAGGGGCTGCTGCTGCTTTGCTACATCTCTATGTCCTACAGACTGAGGGCAGTGATGAGGATGATGCTGACAACTGGCCCAGACTGAGGAGGAGAAGAGTGTTCAGGCCCAGGTAACCTTTTAGGGGCTACATGAGCTGGAGATACTGGAGTACTACTGAGTGGACAGGGACATACTACAGCAACTCACTGAGCTCTGCCAACCTCACCTCAGACCCAGAGCCAACAGAGGGGAACCCATCCCAGTGGAAACAAAGGTATGTGTAGCCTTAATAATACTAGCTACAGGTACTTTCCAAAGACCACTGGGGATATCATGGGGAACTCACAGGCATCTGCAAACAGGGTACTCCACCAGTTCCTGGATGTCATGGTAACACATGCCAGAGAGCATATTTATTTCCCCAACACTCATGAGGAGAAAACCACCAATATGCATCTCCTCCACCATTCAGCACACTACCCAGAGGTCCTGAGTGCCATAGACTGCACACATCTGGACATCAAACACCACCCAGTGAGGAGGGTAGAGTGTATGTCAGTCGCAAGGGCTATCATTCCATCAACTGCCAGTTCATGTGCAATGCCTAGGGCATTATCCTCAATGTGTGTGTTGGCAGCTCTAGCAGTTACAACTACTTCCACATCTGGCAAGCACCAAAGCTGTACAAGGCATTTGCCAGGGGGACATCCCCTGTGCCCATCTTGTGGGGGATGTTGGCTATGCACTTGAATAGTGGAAGATGATGCCCATCTTAAATGCACACCCACCCACAGAAGAATGCCATAATGAGGCACACGCACAAACTAGAAACATCATAGAGCATGTGTTTTGGCTGCTCAAGTCACGGTTCCACTGCCTTGACATATCTGGTGGAGCCCTGTGGTACTTTCTAGCCACATCTGCACACATGTTCATAGTATGTGCCATGCTACACAATATGATCTTGTGGAAACAGCTGCAGCAGTGACAGCAGAGGGAAGGGAGACACAGCCCCCCACCATTGCCAAGGTCCCAACAGGCACAGGAGGACTCGGAGAAGGAACCCCTGAGCCTGTACCTGCAGGCAGACATAGGTGTGTCCAGTACACCCTGGCCTTGGCAAGGAGACAACGCATAGAACATACACTGACTCCCTAGGGGCTGACACCTGTCTCCAACTAGCACATACAGTAAAACGGATGCCACACACATCACACTACCTGTACCTGACCATGTATAGGCTGTGTACATCTGACAGAGTGAGGCCTGAAGCACTGTCCTCATAACTGTTGCAGGCACAAGGTAAATCACTCTTCTTAACAATAAATGAATAGAGTAGTACATAGTGTTAGCATATCTATGGCATTGCTGCATGTATGCAAGGGAATGGGTTGGCCTACTGGGATAGCAGCAGATAACTGACAGCTATGTGGGACAACAGGAAATGTCTGACAAATACTGGCATCCCCAGAATGTGCAGTAGTCCCCTAGGTGACAAAACTCACTGCAGTATATGTGGGGGAATAACAGACAGGGGGGTCATTGGTCACATGCATTGATGTCAATGTGGCAATCCCACACACACCTGTCAGGCTATCCCAGCAAGTCAGCTGTACAAAATCATAAAGAAATGTGTGTAAAAGGCCCACAAATAGGGACAATGATGACATATCCTTCTTACAATCTTACACAGTGATATCAAAGGCTGTCTTGCAGTTGCATGAAGTCACTGAATGGGAAGAAGTCTGAAACTCAAATGTCTGTCATTGCTTTCTAACCTTCACTCATTAGTGATATGCCAGTATTCTCCAAGACAAGCACAATACTATGGTGAATGGAACCAAAATGTAAAGCAAACATCTGGACAGTCTGTGCAAATGTGTACAGTTGAGAGGTATTCCCCCTCCCCCAGCACACCCATGTTCCCATAGAAATGCAGCAACATTCATGTTTGTAGGGTAATAGCAGCAGAGCACACATTCTCAGGGCTGTCACAATCAACTTGATAACATGTTGCATGCTGTGACACCCGTGCCCTGACCCAGAAATCAAGGAGCCTCAATCCTCACTACTAACACCAGTGAGGGGCATCTCATATAGGAGAAAAGGATAACAAATGCAGACAGTAAAGTGCAATTTCCCTTAAGAGCACACAGAGATCACAGTCAGTCCAGGGCTGGTCACTCCCTTGCTCTCCAGGTCCCCAATAGGACTCCCCACTGGCACAGCTATGGGGTTCAGATCTCAGCTTAGTGGGCAAGCTAAAACCTCCAGCACCCTCTCTGTCCAACCAGTGCTCCGTGTCCCTGCCCAAGTAGCTCACACACACACACACACACACACACACACACACACACACACACACACACACACACACACACACATTTTGAGAAGAGTTTATTCAACCACACAGACACTCATGGGGAAGGCTGACACAGGTTCTCCAGCTGTGCCCCTTTCTCCCAGACTATATGGTAGCACCAGCTGCCACCACCCACTAATATTTATCAGCTACTCAAAAGCCCTTAAAAGGGTGTCCAATTGGTAGTATAGCCCAAGGCTAAAGCTATTAGAGAGGCTTTGTACAATTTAACCAAAGGCATGCAAGTACTCTAAAGAGCTTAGATTATATCTACAAAATAGCCACAGTTGAAAGGGTTTAAAAATATTTAATAACAAATAGTCAAAACACAAGACAATACCTTGTACTACACAGTGCTAGTCAAGAGTTCAGAGATCACAGAGAAATACTTAAAATAATTCAGTACTGACATCACAGAAAACACTTAGTCTAAACTTTCTAGTTTCTAGCTATTTCTAAGAGAAAACACCAATCTAAGATAAACTTACATATAGAACAAGACAGTGCTGGTGAGTTGGATGGTCAAGACAAAAATGCTTAATGCTCTCTGATTCTCTCTGTTTTTAAAATCACATTCCTTGTTCACATCATTCTTCACACTTTCCAGGGGTTCCCAGGCTAACAGGCTACATTGTTTAGTAAGCTCACACCAGGTCAGGAAGCAAAGCCATTAAGGACATTTATGCATGCAAATTCTGGCCATTAACTCTGGCCTTAAAACAATAACTAGAATTCCTTCATCTAGACCATGTGGAGCCATGCTTACATCAAAGGGTCACAACATGCTTTACTTGGTCAGCAAAGTGCATTGTTGCTACATTTTTGCAGTTCCACATGTAACAGCATTTTTCCCATTTAAGACAACAAGCCTGTGGCTTACATTAATATTTACAACTGACAGAATTATGTGTAAAATTATATCTGGCTAGGCTGGCAGCCTTCACCTACCTTCACCCAATCTTCACACATGTCAACAATATGCAGGGGTCAATGAGCTATGTATATTCATGGTTAATACTGTCAGGAAGTAGGTAGCACCTACTCCTAGCTGTTGTGGCTTAGTGGTGTAGGTACAGTATTGTGGTTGACAGTGTCCATGTTTCCAGACTTTCTCTGCCAACTATTTTGCATGTCAGCTACACCTACGGTAGGAGTTGTACACACTGTCCACAAGTCAATATCTATTACTGCAGGAAAGCTGGGCAATTCAGGGACATTGGGCCACACATATGGAGAGGACATAGCTCAGAGTAACCTACACAGTGTCAAGTAGGACAGCAGGGTCTTGAAACTCAGTCTCCCTCCAGGTTATAAATGGCTGGCACCTTACTGTGACAGTACTGACAGCAAGTAACTGGCCACCATCCATACCCCTTGAATGATAGGCTGTCACAGAAGGACCCACAAGTATGCCACATATATCTGTCCTGCTTGTCATAACATTACATTTGTCTGCCAAACTAGTTGCAAAACAGTAAAGGTTGATATGAAAACATCAATGGCAGACAATGGAGAAGAAGACATCATACCCTTAAGAAAAAGAAAGATAATAATTACAAGCTAGTCTCCCAGCTGTCTATGTTTGGCAGAGCACAATTAACACCCTGTCCCCATGTGTGGGCCTGTGTCTGACTGTCATATTTGGGTCTGTCCAGATGTCACTCTGTGACAGTTTGACAACTAGAGCCAACATGTAGCCTTATAATAACATTGCAACACAAACCATCTGAGGACCACAGCAGATATAGGGTTGCAATGATGGATAACCTTCTAAAGAGGTACAGTCACAGGTGTGAAGTCCATAGCCCTGTGTGTGATGTTACAGCTCATGCCTGCTCACAGCAGAAATACAAATATAACAGCAGCAGCTGTGGCAAAGCCTGTGACAGCACAACAGAAGGACAAAGAGACACATATAAGGGGTAGGGGAACCACTAGCCAGACAAATGGAGAATGTGCACACCAGAACAAATTGCACAGTAACATAGGTTTCCTGCAGTTTATGGAGTCAGTAAACATCAACCACAACTACAGAACAAACACCAACATATGTGGAGATTCTCAACAAAAGCAAACAGAAAGGACACCTCAGAGGCAAACACACATGATATGTCCACAAACCTCCATACCACAGACCATGCATACCCCACACACCAGTGTCTCACAACCACTAAAGCCTTACCATAAACCAAACATATTACTCATAGGACAGTCCATTGTGAGACACACACATATGCCTCGATAAGGAGAAAGTCACGGTTGCTTGGTTGTCAGGTGCCAGAATCTGTCATTATAAACATCTACTCAGGTCTTTCCACAGCAGGTACTGTTATGACTGTGTCCTAATCCGTGTCAGTGTGAATGACATCAGACGTACCTCCCTGGACTATAAGCAGAAAGACATGATTGAGCTTGCTGAATATATGTCCCATGCAGGTATGTCCCTAGCCTTAGGCAGCATTCTACCATCACCCAGAATGATGCCTCAATAGAAACAAAAAATGACTGGGATTAACAATTGGCTTACTTTCTGCTGTCATCCCATGGGGGATTCAGTGCCTGACAGCTTGGGACCATGCTGGTTTGCTACAGATGGCCTGCATCTGTTTCACTTGCCTTCAGGCTTCTGGAAAAGGACCTTGCCTCACCCATAGTGCCTTTATTAGAGAAAAGTCATGGCCTCGATACTACCAACATAAAACCCTCAACAAAATGCAAATTAAAGCTCATGCCACTAAATGCTAGGAGTCTAAACATGAAACTGTATTCATTGCAAGCATGCTTAAATCTGGAAGATGCTGACATGTGCAGTCACAGAAACCTAAGTCAAAGCTGTGTAGAGCAACCCCTCCTTACCTGGTCACTCATCCTATCACATAGCCAAACCCCAAAATGTGGCCAGCAAAGCCAAAGGATGTAGAGTATAAAGATATATTAAACAGACACACATCTCCAGGCTGGTAAAACAGTCTGATGCACACAGGACATTCCAGGTGCAGTTAACTGTTGGCCAGACCCATATTCAAATTATATGTAGCTAAAGGTTCACATATTTGACTCAGGATGCCCACTCCACCTATCTGGACCTCTACAAATATATCAAGTTTCAACCCTTTACCCTGATCCTGGCTGACTTGAATTACCCAACCATGACCAGAACACAAATCCACAGGCATTCCACCATTTTATCAATGCAAATGCCTTGGGACAGCTATTTCATACCTCCACAGGATGTGATACATATCTTGGACTTGGTAGTAACCAGCATGATTAACCACTGCAGCACCCCTATGTTATCATCCTCCCTGGCAAGATCTGGGAAAAAGAGTGGTCACTTTTGATATCACCATCTCCCCTGACCCCTCCTCTAGCTATGGTAAAAATAAAAATTCTCCAAAGCTGATTAGAAACACCTGAGGGATGGTATGAACAGCTGCACAGCCCCCTCCCCACTGTAGGAATGGGCAGCAATGTACAAATGTACACCAAAGTAGTATACAAGCAAATATATAGATGCATGGAATCAGGAATACCTGACAGGACAACATTATCCTCTGCAAGGAAGAGTAAATCTGTCTGGTGGACATCTGCACTAAAGAAATTATATAAAAAAAGGAAAAAATCGATGTCCAGGACAAAGAAAGAGCAGATGCCCGATTGGAAGCCATCTCTCCACAGTCTGAACAAGCAAATAAGAGCAAAAGTGAAATCCTCTAAAGGCAACTTCACGTCGAAATTGCCCACATCTACTACACACAATCATAAGGCCTTCTTCACATATGTCTGCAGTATCAAAGGAAACTCACAGATCTCTTCAGAACTGGTGGATAAGGACACCATATACATAAATCTTGTAGATATAGCCAATCTACAGATTCAGTGGAAACCTCTCCCCTCTGTCCCCATCAGTAAATCAGGACATCCCCAGTACCTGCCCCCCACCCCTCATCTCTAGGGAATAGGTCACCACTACCCTCTCAAAGGAAAAAGGACAGTCTCCATGGGACCCCACAACATCCCAGCCTGCATTCTACATGAACCCATTCATGAACTTGCAGCAGCATTAGGCACCCTAGTCTACCAAAGCCTGAGTACTGACTATATCCCAGCTGAGTGGAGGACAGCCGCTGTCATCCATGTACACAAAGGTAGAGTGTCCATCTATCCATAACATTATAGACACAACTGCCTAACTACCGTTATCTGCAAGGCCATGCAACAGATTATCATGGGCCTCAGTAACAGGGACATTGGCAAACTCCAAATAGTTGACTACACACAGTTTTGTCTTGCCAAGGGGAGGTATGTCTGTGACATCTGCTACACTTCATTGAGACTGCCATCAAAAACATGTATGAGGGAAAGATGGTGCACACTGTTCAACATGACTTGGCCAAACCCTTCTACACTATTCCCCACTTGGCTATAGTAGATAAACTGTCAATTAGGCATCAATCAATATGTTACCACATGGGTAGGAAACTGGCTCACTGATAGAACCCACCTAATCATAACAGGGGTAGCCAACTGAAGCAGTACATCCCTAATGAGTGTGTACTCCATGGGTCAGTCTTGAGGCCTTGTTTATACCAGATATACTTCTCTGAGGTGCAAGGCAAAAACAGTGGCATATGCCTAACCAAGTTTGCAGATGACTGCAAGCTGGGCACTGTCATCAATTCTTCGAGTGATGTGGATGTCCTCCAAGAGGGTCTCACCCAAACAAATGACTGCTGCTAGAAACATGGCCTCAAGCTTAATGTCAGGAAATTCACCATCAGCCCCTTTGGGGAGAGTGAAGTCCCCACATATTATCACATTAACAACAATGTAAGGGTATATCATCCACGGACAAAGAGGTCATAAGATCAATGTATTCTACCCTTATAAGGGCAATTAGTGAGTACAATGCCCCCCTTGGCATGTAGCTCACAAAGCACATGCAGCAGCTGGACAGACCACTAAGGTTCCTCAATGAGAGAATCCAGGACCCCAAACACCTACCCTACATAGATAGGCTAACAGCACTGTCCCTCTACTCAGTTTCATACAGACTCCTCAGAGTTGACCTGTGTCTGGCATACAAAGCAATACAGACCCTGCCTTGATGGGACTGCTGCATATCTGGAAGTCAAGCTACTCTTGAGCAACCTGTAGGTGCAGCATCAACCTGGTCTGTGATATCAGTAGGACTTGGTGTGACAGATATGTGTACCACAGAGCACCCCCCCATCTGTGGAATATACTCCTTGTCCATGTCAAGCAGAGTACCTTGATAGCCCTCTTGGAGTGCACCCAGGATAACTGGATGGGAAACAGTAAATGCACTGTTGGGATTCTAGCAGTGTTTGTGTCTTCCGGCTTTTCCCAGTTAGCGGTCGCCACAGCGGAACTCCGGTCCACTAATGATTCGCAGTAGATTTTTACGTACTGGCTTGCCAGGCCTAACACACAACCTTCAATGAAGGAATGCCCATTCACGCATGTCGCCACACAGAAGACGCTCTAACTGAGAATCGAATGGGCAACGTCTAACTGTAAGGCGACAACGCTACCGCAGCACCACCACCGCAGTGGGATTCTAGCAGTGTTACTGCTGGATATTACTGTATACTGCTCTGCCACTGACATACCAGAAAATCACAGTGCTATGTAGAATACACCACACATATCACGGAAAGCTCAGCACAGTCCAGTGCATTCTGTATCCACACCAGGATATGACTTTCCAGTTAACAAGGATACCACAGAACCAGGAGATCCCCAGCCAGTATATCACTGAGGGGCAGGACTGTTTACACAGCTTCATCAGCCAATCTGCTGTAGCCATACCACTCAACTGCCCAGATCTTTGCCTCATATTTCTGGTCTGTTCCTCATAACATTTGTGTCTTCTGGTAAATCACACTGGGATGATCTGAGGATTTATGTCAGTAAATAATGACATACATTTTAGTTTCAGACCTCATATCCTTCAGAAAAAAGTATGCTAAAACAAACACTGCTACTCTAGCAACAAAGAGCAATATTTAAAATATGTCCTTATGTGTGGCCCACTGTTCCCCCATTGTGACATGCTTTGTCTAGATTTAATGCACTAGCAGGTTTAGAGGTATGGTTGTAACACACAAAAGCCTGGACCAGAGTACAGTTATCTGTGGAATGGACTCCCACTCTTACTATAGAAGGTCATACTGGGCATGCTCCTACACTTAGAGAATTACATCCCATGTCTAAATCCACATAGGATTATGTAAGTGTAGTGTGCTTATATGTCTATGCATACAGACAGCTATGTACAGCTTAATTGTCTCTCCCCACCCCATCACACAGGATTACCCTCAGCTATCTGTAGGTGGCCCATATGTGATATATCTGCAGCTGTTGAGTGTGATACACATACATATATATGGGAAACATATACAAATATATCAATCATACACTGGCAGAGACAGTGGGAAAGAGAGAGAGACAGACAGACAGTGACAGAGACAGAGAGACTGAGAGAGAGAGAGAGAGAGAGAGGGAGAAAGACAGAGAGTCATAGAGAGAGAGAGATACCCTGAAAGGCATAGAGTGATGTCCTGCTGCAGACAATTGCACATGAGTTGTAACTATTGGCATGTGCCACTATGAAGGTGAGCTCCATTGCATAATAGTAGTGAGGTAGTGGTTGTAATCTGACATCACCTGCCTTTGTGTGTGTGTGTATGTGTGTGTGTGTGTGTGTGTGTGTGTGTGTGTGTGTGTGTGTGTGTGTTTGTATGTTAAAGTATTTTGAATCCTTTGCTACCCAAAATACACTTCCATTGGCCTACTATACAAGGCCTGTTGATGTCACTCACCTTAGAAGTACTTTTAGATGCTCTTCAGCCCTTTAAGCTCTGTGGCATGTGCAATAACTGTGTAACACTATAGTACAAATAACTAGATAGCTAGGGGTTAAAATCTCAGCACTGGCAAGTGTGTGTGTGTGTGTGTGTGTGTGTGTGTGTGTGTGTGTGTGTGTGTGTGTGTGTGTGTGTGTGTGTGTGTGTGTGTGTGTGTGATGACATATCCCCTATGTGTGTGTGTGTGTGTGTGTGTGTGTGTGTGTGTGTGTGTGTGTGTGTGTGTGTGTGTGTGTGTGTGTGTGTGTGTGGTGATTATTTCATTTTGAAGACTGCTCCATCTAGTACACTTCCCATTGCCCTACTTTACAAGGCCTGCTGTCATTCATCTTAGAAGTACCTTCAGACACCCTTCATCACTATAAGCTCTGTGGCATGTGTGATAACTGTGTAGCATTGTAGTACAAATTAGCAGATAGGTAGGGTTTCTAATCTTAGCACTGACAACTTTGAGTGTGTGTGTGAGTGTGTGTGTGTGTGTGAGTGTGTGTGTGTGTGTGTGTGTGTGTGTGTGTGTGTGTGTGTGTGTGTGTGTGTGTGTGTGTGTGTGTGTGTGTGTGTGTGTGTGTGTGTGTGTGTGTGTGTGTGTGTGCGTGTGAACCATATTTTCTGCTTTGGTTATACCATCTTGATGTCTTTTAAACCCAGTATTTTATGACCACTGCTACTACATGATGGTTAAATGTGAGGTTGTTATCTTCCTGAGTACACAGGTCTCTCAACACAGGTTGTGTGCTTAGGGGGTTGCCATTCATGTGGTAATCAGTAGGGGTCGTGTCTTTGCCAAATGGTATAATGATACATTTTATGGCATTTAGCTTGGGGCCATGCATTTGGCACCAGTCATCAGTTGCTGTGAGACCCTCTTACAGTATGTTAACATTGTTTGGGGAGTCAATGACAGCACCCTACTTACAGTCATTAGCAAACTTGGCCAGCCACATGGCTTTTGTCTTTGCCTGTACCTCTGAGAAATAGATGCAAAACAGTAGGGGTCCCAAGACAGATCCCTGGGGAACTCCGCTACTGACAGGTCTACTATTGGAGGTGGGTGTGCGTATTTTGAGTTTGAGGGTCCTACCCATCAGCTAGTTGGCCACCCAGCTGAAGAGATGGTGATTTATGCCAAGTGGTAGTTTTTCAATGATGGGCGAGTGGGAGATTATGTCAAAGCCTGTGGGCAACACAAGGTAAACTGTATGTACTGACTTTCCCTCATCCAGGGCCTTGGTGACAGTCTCCAACAAGTCAAGCAGGTTCAACAGGCAAGATCTGGCCTTAACAAATCTGAACTGGGTGCCCTCAAGTGCTTGGAGATTGCCTATGTCCTTGTTTATGAGATCCATAATAATACGCTCCATGGCTTTACAGATTAGACTTGTTAAGCTAATGGGGCGATACTTTCCAGGGTCAGTAGTGGCACCACCTTTGTGCAAGGGGATGAGAATGGTCTTTATCCACTCTGCTGGAATAAAGGCAGTACTGAGGCTTTGGTTGAATAGGATGCTCAATGGTGAAGCCAGTTCTTGATGGAGATGGTGCATAATACATTCTGGGATACTATCAGGTCCCATGGAAGCAGTGTGTTTTGTCATGGTTAGGGCCTGTAACACTTTATTTATGGAGATGTGAGGTGGGGAACAACTATCAGGCATGTTTAAAAGGCCTTTGGGGGCAGGGGGGTGATGTCTCTGCTTAACCTATCTGCTAGGAGGTTGACTAAGTCAACAGGATCAGTGTATGTGATACTGTTAAGAAGTAATCCAGAACAAACCTGGCCTTTGCCGTGGAGGTTCCTGATGTAACTGATGAAGACTGTATGTGGTTCACCACATAGATAAAGGGACCTTATCCACACAAAAGGTGGACATTAACTCTGAATAGTCTTGAGTCAGTTCAACAATACATGAACAGTGGAACACCTGGGTGACATGTATGAGGGGCAGCTGGCTGTGTCAAGGAGTATGCATGCAAAGTTACACTGTCTGTCCCCATTGTCCCTCACACACTGTTGCATGCATACACACCTAGGTAAACATGTACATATACAGCCACATGCTAGTGATGAAAAGTGTTTCCAGTCCACCATATTTGGCTTTGGTAATGTTAGCAGCTCCCCAGACTGTACACACACACAGACACCTGTAACACAAACAGAATAAGGTACAGTGGATATAAAAAGTGTACACATCCCTGTTAAAATGTCAACTTTTTTTGATATAAAAAAATGAGACCCCAATAAATCATTTCAAAACTTTTCCCATCTTTAATGTGACCTATAACCTGTACAATTCAATTGAAAAACAAACAGATCTGTTAGGGGAAAAATATAAAAAAGAAAAATGTACAATAAGCTGGTTGCATATGTGTGCACACCCTTAAACTAATACTTTGTTGAAGCACCTTATGATTTACTTACAACATTCAGTCTTCTTGGGTACACACTTGCCATCAATTAAAGAGACTCTGATTAACCACAAATAAAGTTCAGCTGTCCTAGTAGGATATTCCTGACATTTACTCAGTTGCCTGGTACAGCAAATGCCATGGTTCGCAGAGAGCTTACAAACCATGAAAGGGATCTCATTGTTGAAAGGTATCAGTCAGAAGAAGGGTACAAAAAAAATTCCAAAGCATTGGATATACCATGAAACACAGTGAAGACAGTAATCAAAAAGTGAAGAAAATATGGGAAAACAGTGATGTTGCAAAGAACTTGATGTCCCTCCAAAATTGATGAAAAGACAAGATGAAAACTGGTCAGGGAGGCTACCAAGAGACCTACAGCAACACTGATAGAGCTGCAGGAACTTCTGGCAAGTACTGGTTGTGTACTACATATGACAACAGTCTCCATATTCTCTACATGTGATAGTGGTGTGTGAGTGTATGTATGTACACAATCAAGCCATGTGCTAGCCCTACATGGGGGTATGTTGGACAGCAGTGGACCGTACATGGCAGGATGTACAGTTCACCATCTCCAGCCATGGATACAAAAGCTGGTTTTGCCAGGAGTGTTGTTGGCACCACCAGGCCCAAGGCCAGATTCATTACTACTCCCTGATGGTGACTGCTGTCTGCTGGATTTGTGTCCCTCACTGGACTGGCCAGGCCCAAGTGCCTGTGGTGTGCTACTTTGTGATGTGGATAGGACCCTCCCTTCAATAGTGCCGGTGGTACTGCCACTACCAGATTCTGAATGTGCATGGCCACATGGCCTCTCAGCTGATGTTGTTGCTGACCTACGTCCATGTGTCTGATGCCCTACTCCTACTACATGCTCAAGCACAGACATTGGATGGTTGAGCACTGACAATGCCTCAACCCATTGTCTATCCACAACATCAGCTAAATGATGTACAGCATCAACAATGATGAGGAGGTCATCACGCATGGCAGGAAGTGTTGCATGCATGAACCTGACCATCCATGTGGTGTACCATTCAGTACATGCCTGTGCCTCCATGATGGCCCAGAACATGCATCGGGTGACACCTGCTGTGACACCTCTGTCAGGGGCTGGATGGGCAGCTGTCATCCTTTGAGCACCCCTGTCAATTTGCCTGTGTGGGACCTTGCCAGCTCTCTGGCCATGGCTACTGTCAACAGTTACTGATGCCATAGTTGCTTTACTAGCCTGTTCAGTGCCACCATGCTCCCACTCTGTAATATCTGTGGGTAGTGGGGACTGGGTATGTGTGGGCATACTGACTGTGTGCAGGGACATTGTGGCTAGAAGTGTGATGTCAACCAATGGTACAGATTCAGCTCCCAACAACCCCAACTGTGCCTCACTATGGCCACCATCATCATCGAGGTCCATTGAGACACTGAAATCCAGTTGTGCAGGGGAGAGACACCAACCCCCATATTCACCTGTGAGGGGAAGACAACAAATGTAAATTACTACCTACACTATAATGTTGGCTGATGTACACACACACACACACACACACACACACACACACAAAAACCTCCACCTGGTGAATGACCTGGCCTTCTTGGCAGCTTGGATGTGTGTCCCACACCATCACCCTGCAGTGGGATGAGCACCCTATCCATATAATTCAGGGTAGCTACCTACACCTTTGCAGGCATAACCTGGTCAACTTGATGGTTAACAGCACATACACCCCTGGGATACCACCTGTGTCACTGTTAGGTGGGGACATCAGCTGCTGCCTTGCATAAACATGGGCTAAGATGTGGCCTAAGGATATGGCTGCTCAGGGCCCATAGCCTAGTAACCTGGTATGGTACCCTGAATACCATAAATGGCCTGACTGCTGTGACAGACTGTGTTGTTATGTGTCCACACACATCTCTGCCACTGACAGCTTGGTGTCCCCTATGGGCAGCATTACAGTACCATGTCCTCCAGCCAACATCTGACTAATAGGTGAGTGGTACTAGAAGTGCATGTGGATGTTCCAGCAACACCTGATATACAGATTAACTGAGACTACTGTATATCTACTGTAGAGTATCCTCCTCATAGGAGTCTGACATCTGCAGTACCTAGATGTTTGCTGAATGTGTAAGTGTGCTTGATAGATACAGACCCTCACCAGCCAATTGTGTTTTTTTCTGACCACCAGTTGGACACTACGTGATGATTGTCCCCACAGGTTGGGGAATGTGTCTGTGACATGGCTGGCCCTTGGCAAACACCATCCTATGATTAAAATCTTCATGTACGCCTTCACCCTTTTCCTGGCCTATGAGGAGGGCATTATGGAGGTGTGGGGGCTACAGCATCACAGAGAGTAAGTAGAAGTAATGTTCACTGTTTGGATTGATATGCTATGTCCACAGTCTTGCATGCTATGTTTGTAATTGTTGCTACAGTTTTGGATTCTGTTGCAGGTTATTGTTTAACAGTGTGTATTGCTCTCAATAAGGTGACAGGCAGATGTGAGTGTCATACATCCTTTGCACCTGACTGTGCATGCTGCTGCAGTTCATACTGGTGTATGAGCTGTGCATGTTTGTAGGGGGAGACTGAGCTACATGTCCCTGTCCACTGGACACCTCCCAATCCTTTATGTATGTGTGCTGTGTGGATGCCCTGTTCTAGGTGTTTTGGGAAGTATGGTGAGTCTGTAGCAGGTAGCTGAAGATGAAGCTGCATTTGGGACAGGCCACAGCTGCTGCGTTCTGGCCAAGAGTCATACTGGGAATTGTTACTAGGAATTGTGCAGAGATTGGGGGACAGCATGTTGTATATGTCAGTGAGGGAGCAGTGTCAGCTGTTGTGTGACAGCATGGGCAGGGTAAGGGTAACCATTACAGTGCAGGTCAGGCATGTGTGTCTGGTAAATCTGTTACATGGCAACATCGAGAGGGTTTTTGGGTAGGTTTAGGAGATGTATTGGTAATTGTTGGGTGTGTCCCACCCTGCAGACCTTTGACATGGTACTGTGGGTGGCAGTGACTCTATTAGTGGCAAGCAGGTCTGCTGGACATTACCGGGTTCAGTCATTTGTAGGTTGTATTGCAAAGCATGTAGTTGTGAAGCAACAGCCTGGACTGTGGCCCTGGACTGTGGGTGTCCAGATGACAACATGCTGGGAATGTTACAGATAGAGCTAGGGAGTAATTACTATTAATTCTATCATTCTGCACCAGTCTGTGCAGTTGTGAGCTGTACCTGACATGATAGCCCTCCTGTAAATCTATCAACATGTCTTTGGCTATGTAGTGGGTTGGTGTGTGCATAACAGGCCCAAGTCTGATGTCAGTTATCATATTATATGTAGAAGTAGTGTCGGTGGTAGTCAGGATATGTTGTTAACAAGAGCTGTAATTCCTGAAAGTTGAGGTGGCCTACTGCTGTATTGCAGTGTAGTTCAGAGGGTGCTGGGTCCAATACTTGGCAGTGCTGTGTTTTTTCAGTAATGTTAAATGACTTTATTGCAGAATATATTTTAAAAAAGCATTAACTCCTCAGAACTCAGATGGCATAGTGGTCTGTTGCTGTAAGAGTAGTTCAGAAGGTCCTGGGCTCAATGAGAACAACGAACCAGTGGAAATAACACTTTTTTTTCTCTAGCACCTCGGCTCACCAAAAGCCTTCAAGGAGTAACAATTCACATACATCAAGAGTATATATAACACTACCAACTTGATTATTCAATTAAACATTCAATTAAATATAAAATTAATTCTCCGCTTAAAAAGACAGTGTATTAAATTAAACTTTTCCAGCAACACTCAGTATTTAACCCTCCGGGACTCAATGTTTCATATTTCAAAATAAAAATCATTTCTTTCTTTAAAAGTGCATTTTTTATTCTACCCTCACTAGCTTCATTTATAAAAATCTGCTCTAATATAGTGACCTTCAAACTATCATATTTTCCATTATGAAACTCTACGAAATGTTGGGCTAAGGGACTTTCTATTTTATTTGCTCTTATGTCCCTTAAATGTTCCATAATTCTAACTTTAAACATTTTTAGTTTGACCTACATAAAATTTTTCACAGCTACATTGAATGACATATATAATTCGCTCTGTTTTACAATTAAAATGACCATTCGGTTTAAAACTAATTCCATAAATATATGGAAAGAATTTTTTTACATAGGGACAAACTTTAAATTTTCCACATGGTACTGTTCCCTTAACAACAATTTGTTCATATATTTTCTCCCCCGGTCTAATACATTTCGTGTGCACTGTCATATCCCTTATATTTCTCCCTCTTTTATAAGCAAAATTCAATTTCTTTTCTACTAACTCAATGAGCTCTCTATAATTTTGCAAAAATTTCCAAAAATGTAAAATACATTTCTTGATGTTTTCACTATATATAATAAATGTAGAAACCATAAAAATCTCTTCCAACTCTTTTTTATTATTCATACTAGCTCTGTTGTTCTGTTTTTTTCCAACATTTTAGTCCCCTATTGTATCTTTTATCAAATATTTTATTTATACTCGTGTTAATTAATTGTCTATCATATTGCCTTCTTATAAACATATCTGTTGTATTCTTAATCTCATTTAAGAAATCTTTTTCATCATTACAGATACGAGATAATCTTAGCTTCCAAGGTGTGCCTAGGATGGCAACTTGTGCCCATTAAAAATTCATTCAGGCAATCAAATTTCGTATGTATGTCTGTAACTATGGGTCTACCTATAATACCCTGTAAATTAATATCCAAAAAGAAAACATTCTCACCACATTGTATGCCATCAAACATTATACCAGACCTATTCGTTTGTATATCTTGTACAAATTTCTCAACTTCAAATTTACCTCCCTCAGACAAAAAAATTAAATCATCAAAAAATCTGAAATAATATATAACATAATTTTTAACAAACAAATGAGTATAAATGTATTCAAATTCCACCAATCCCATAAAAATATTTGCATACATGGGTGCAAATGCAGCACCCATTGCTGTACCTTGGATTTGGTGGAAAATTTTATTATCAAAATAAAAATAATTATTCTCCAAACAAAATTTCACTAAATCTAAAATATAATGTGTTAATGGTGAATCCCCCATCTGCTTATATAAAGCATCTATTCCAAAATAATTTTTAATATTGGTGTATAGGCTTTTAACATCTAAAGTCAGCCAGTACATATTTTCACTCCAAGTCACATCACTCAGATGGCATAGTGGTCTGTTGCTGTGAGAGTAGTTCAGAAGGTCCTGGGTTCAATACCTGGTAGGGCTGCCTTTTTTCAGTAGTGTTAGATAACTTTACTGAAGAATATATTTAAAAAAAAGATGAGTGCAGTAGAGCTCAGGTGGCCTAGTGGTGCAATCCTGTGACTATAATGTAGAGGGTCTTGGGTTCAAGACTTGGCAGAACAGTGCCTGAATGACACTGGATGATTAAAGCAGCTTTAAGTGGTTTTGCACGCACCACCATAATGACAAACATTGCTTAATATCCCTTATTTCCACTAAAACATACACTATTTTAAAGAGAAAAGGGGTAATAGGAAAATGGTGAAATGGGGGCAAGCAGGGGGAAAACATGAAAGGCAGCTAGGGGTGTGCAGGATGGATGTAGGAAAGGACAATAGCTCTCCATTTCTTCTGCAGCAGCAGCTGTCAATCATGTGGACAATTTGGAATTTAGAGCCTCGCACCCCACAGAGAGGGGTGTGGGTGACATGCATTGCTGAGTAATTCAGGGGTAAATTGATTGACTTCAGTGTATGTGGGGGCAAAATGGAGAGCTATGTATGGGACATGATTTTTTTTGTGGGGAGAGATGCCCCCTTTTTTTAAAGTGAAAGTGGGATGTTGGGGAAGGGCTGTAGGTACATTTGGGGAGGTAGGTTTGGTAGGAGAGGTTGAGGACAAGACAACAGACAGGAGTGGTGTATGAGACATGAGGGGGGTAAACACCTTGGAAGGGGAGGGTGGTTGGGAATCGGAGGCCCACAAGCCCCCAAATGGTAACAGTGGGACTGAGGTCCCCACCCCTTTGGGCAGTCACCACTGCCCCTTGATGGCCCTGAAGGTGGCTGTGCTGGGGGCTGTACAACAGTGGTAGGCTGCCCCTCCAGCTGTGCCAGTCTGTCCTCCATCTGGTGCAGACAGTCATCCAAGTCCATCTGAATGACCCTGTGCACCATGCCTTGGAACTGTTGATGGGTGACAGGGTCCTACCCACACCCACGGCCGGGGGGGTGGGCCCCATCCCCTAATGTGGTTTTGCCTGAGGATGGTGCAGGACCAGCAGAGAAGGCAGTTCCAGGTTGGATCCCAGATGTCCTGGGACCCGGTGCCATGGCCAGATGGGAAGCAACAGGCAGATCCACCAGGATCGCTCTACCTAGCCATGCTATGGTATTAACATTTTCAAGGTGTATTGGTTAGTCATGAACAAAACATTTCAACATTAGTTGTGCAGCATGCATGGGTGTTCCAATGAATCCAGGACAATACAACTGTAACAATTGCATGGCATCAGAACACATGCAGAAATGGAATGACAGTCACTATTGCAACAGCATGCCAGTTACATTTAGGGCAACAGGCCAACAACAATGGCATTTGAAAAGGGGACATTATTATGCAACCAATTAAATATATGAAGAATAATAGACACAAGTCCCAACCTTAGATTTTGGGAGCAACATACCCATAGTATATGAATAATAATTATTGATGCAGATAAGGGGTGGGTGAAGAGAAAAAAAGTCTATTACCAACTTTATAGGCTTATATTTTTCACAACAGTACTGCTCAATACTCTACAGGTCTGCCCACACTTTACATCTACCTGAGGAATATAGCTATTGCAGCACTTACAGACTTGTTAATCTGTCAACCTGGGTTGCTATGGAGCAAGATGTGACAAAACTAAGTACATGGGTAGAGGGGAGTCATACATGTCATGGTTACATATATGACTAACAAGGTGTACCCTGCAATGTTGTTGTGTGAGTCTCCTAATGGCATACCTGTACTGGGATTTTATCTGTGTGCAAGTTTATTGGCAAAAGTGACCACTAATAATGACAGCATGACACTTGAGAGACTTGTATCGGGAAGACTGCATAGTGTATATAGCTAATCTGCTGTCATTTGTAGGCATGTGGCTGGGCACTGGAACATTTGTACACAGTTTATTACTATACCCTTCATACAGTTTATACAAACATTTCTTTACCTGTCAGCCCTGTGGGGGAAATATCTGTGAACACTACCCGAATGTTTCGACAAATAGTCAGGATTACTTGTGTATAACTATAAAGACATGTTAGTACCAGTCCTAGGATTCAAACCATGGTGTGTGTGTGTGTGTGTGTGTGTGTGTGTGTGTGTGTGTGTGTGTGTGTGTGTGTGTGTGTGTGAAAAATTGAACAACATACCTATTTCTTATCACACTAAGCTACGGGGGAACTAGGGTCTGTTGCATGACTGATTTCTTCCTAATACAAGCTTGGATACACAGTCTATATTTGCAGTCTCCACCTATTACACTCTCATACTTGTCTGCAGCAGCATACCCACATTCAGGACTACATAGAGCTGAAATGCAAAGGTTAACACAAGGTGATGCTGCAGGGAACACATTCTAATACATTGCACATTACTATCAAGATTCAGATCTTAGTGCAGGACATATTTCATATTTCATTGTATCTTGTTTTACAGCTCCATAATCTACAGTTTTGCATAACACCTGCTTATCATATAAACCTCAGTTAATGCATGCTGTCATAGCCATATTTACTGTGAAGCACCTATACACTTGTATTTTTTACAACATACCAAATTAAAGACAACAGTCTGTGGTAATAATCTTTATTTTGAATAACATGACACAGTGGTTTATTACAGTCAAGATTCTACATTCAGTAGTACTGCATATCCTGTAGATGATGAATGAATGTCATTTATTACCTTTATAGTAGCCCTGACATGGCACTTTATTAGCAGGTTCATTCCTACACAGTATTAATTCAGTATTGCCTTCCTTTCATCAATAGTAGCTTGTTTGCTGCAAAAATCTGTATTACACAGCACCTGGCATTACTCACTTATAGTAATGTTGATCTGACAAATTTATTTATCCAGTACAGTCAGAACACACTATACCTAATAGCAGTAACAATGTACTCTTTATTATTTATTGCACTACATACTGCAAGATCAATCTGTACTTACCAGAATCTCGCCGCAGCCTGGCCAGTCAGTCAGCATGGGCTTCCAGTTTCCAAGCCCTCTCCTTTGCAGTTGTAGGGGAGAACAACACCCATTATGCATACCTGTGTATCACATACTCATGCTAGAATTTGGTAAAAAGAATGATCCGATACTTACAAACTAGTGGGGCATTCCCAGATTGATCATCTTGAATCTAGTGGGACAAGAGCACCCCCTCCTCTGCTTCAAGTCATCAAAATGGTAATAGACCTGCTCACTAGTTCGGGGGGGTTGAGTGGCACTAGTGAGGTTGCGTGTCAGACAGTCCTAGGCCTCAGCTTTCTATTGGGAGCCCTGGTACTGGCCCTGCAGCAATCTGGTACCATGCTCTTTTACAAGGAGTCTAACCATGACCCTGGACTCCAAATTGCCCCAGCGCTGCACTCAGAAGCACACTCCCTCTCCTACTCCAGCCATAGAACCTGCAGTGATTGAACTCCAACAGGTTATGGGTGTATTCCCACCTGTGCAGTTTAAATAAGGCCATATTCCCACCCTTTGCCATCATTGGGCTATTTTTGAAAATGTTGAGCAATGCTTAGCAGTGCGCAAACCCACAAAGCTGAGTTGAATACTGCTTAGAGTGGGTCTTCTTAACAATGCTCAAATGAGCTAAGTGGACCTAAGCACTGCTAAATATTGCTCAGACATTTCTGTTTAAGCATTGCTTAGCTTGGCTTAGCAAGACTTAACCTAGGGCAAACAGTTTTCATTAAAAAAAATCATACTTGAGTACTAATGACTCATTACTGATCCATTATTAATAAGTGTTGACATGGGGGCTTTCACATCATAACTCCACTGACACTGTGATTTTGGACCAGCTACACTGCCCTACTTGACAAATATTAATTACTACATCATTAAAAAAAAAAAGAAAATAATATACAAGTGCTTTCCCATGTAAAAGCTAAATGACCTGTCATGGTATTCAAACCATGCACCTACTGCATACACAGGTGGAATGCTACCCACTACGCTAACTCACCCATGAAGATTTCAGATATACATTTATATATAGCTCTTACATGATGTTTAAGCACTGCTGAGCAGAGCACTGTGATGCACAAACCTGCTCAGCTACGCTTAAACTTCAGCTACAACAGAAAAAAAAATTATATATATATATATATATATATATATATATATATATATATATATATGGATCTACTTTAGAAATTTGAGACTTCAGAAGATCGATACTCTGAATGATGAGACCAGAACAATGACGGCTTACATAAATGAAACATTACATAACAAATGTTTCAGAACAACAACAATAGACAGGGGAAAAGGCAGTGTAAAGTGTTCAAATTTACATAAATATGTGCAACAGCTCTACTTATAGTGTTAAACAGGGATTGTAGGGATTCTCGTGTGAACATGTTTTGTAATCGCTCAACATGAGAAATGACTCTACACTTTAAGAAGTCTAGCCACGGCTTTCACAAATTCCACAGCCGTATAATCGTCTCTGTTAGTTAACACAGTCTGAAACTTGTTATGTCTCTCTATGAGTTTCCTCTTTTTAGGGGAAGGGACATAACCAGTGGAATACCTGACCCGTAGCTAATCTACTCTGTTTTGCTCGCAAGTAAGACTGAATAGTATTAAATACAAATTGGTACCTTTTTCCCAACGAGACACTTTAGTCTCCTATGCCACGCCTCAACTGTGTTCTGAGTGTGTGGTAAGGACAACTCATTTAGCTCACTAATGTTCCAGAATGTAATAGGAAACAATGGTGGGAAACGTAGTTTAGAGGAAGTCCATGTATTAAATTTCTGCACCCTGCAATGAATGTACCAATCTGAAAAGTATTTCAAGACATCTAGCCCTTCCTGTGGAAAACCCTCTTTCAATGCATCAAATGTTGACTCCACCTCATCCTCTTTCAAAAATGAGAGAGCTACTAGGCTCTTAACTTCCAGCTGGAATGCCTGTGATGTATTATACTGACGAGTCAAACCTAACCCTTGAATTTTCTGCCAAACATTCTGGGAGAAGTGGAAGAGGCAGCCCTTAGATTTAGCATTGGGGATATTTTCTCATATACTCTTAACAGCCACTATTTCAAAATCACATAAAACAAATCGCATAGCCACTTCTAGACTTTGTTCTGACAATAGATGAAACACACAGAGCCACAAATAATTGTAGCATTTTAAAGAATTCTTGGATAGGAATGCATAAAATAAAGGAATGGACTTACTGTGGCTGCCATATTTCACGAAACCATGAATTGAGTACAGCTGCCTAATGTTTACACCATTACCAAAGAATGTACCATCCATCATCCAGATAGTGGCACAGCTCAAGTCCCGTAGATTAACTGTACTAAATACTATCACTTTAGTATCTGTACTGCTATCAGACATTTTCTTATTGACAAATGAGCCATCCTTTAATGGGGGGAACATAACAAACTGTGTCTAGGGACGTGGAAGCTGCAGCATCCTCAAGAATTAGACATGGGGTATCCCGACTAAACTGTGCTCATGTTTTCACCTCATGGCACACCTTGTATCTCTCCACTTTCCTGGCTTAGCAGTATGATTGTGAGGTACTGATTTCTGTAGAATATCACCAGTAGGCATTAATAAGGTTGTCGCCCTGCCTCTACAATATTCAATGATTTTATACCTACAACCCCAGTACATTCTATTTTCCCTGCATCTTTCTAGGTAGTAGATGTGGTAGATGTAATTATCTACTACCAGTAACTCTTTTCCTTTCTGGGACATAATAGTGCTATACGCACTACCAACTACTCCTGGAGCTTCCATGTGTGCAGCTAGTCTAACTGACATGGTGCATAGCACAACGGTAGTATGCTTAGCTGCTTTATTTATACTTCATAATGGCATGTTTGAGTCTTATTTTTAAAGCTTTTTCACAATGATTGCAATGTGTACATGGGACGTTGTCGTTGTTCTGAAGAGTCAGTTATGTGATGTTTCGTTTATGTAATCCATCGTTGTTCTGGTCTCGTCGTTCTGAGTGTCGATCTTCTGAAGTGTAAAATTTCTAAAGTAGATCTATATATATATATATATATATATATATATATATATATATATATATATATATATATAGAGAGAGAGAGAGAAATATTTGTAGAATAAGCATTTCAGTTTCAGGCCACATAGTCTTCATGATGATCCATGCTATTGCAACACCTGTCATTCTATCAACTTTTGAAGTTTGTAAGGGCAATATTTTAAAATAAAATTGTACATATGTTTGGGCCTTTGTCCCACTTTTACTTATGTCTTTGTCCACATTTCTTGTTCTCAGAGGTTGAGAGGTATGTTTCAGTGTCTGTGGACACTGTTTGCTTTTCTAAAGTGCCATACAGCACTTTCACAGTACACGGGGCATGTTACAGATCTGTGAGCACTACTGCAACACACCCCCTGCACTCATTCAGCACCCATGGTCTCCACTCCATCTTATTAACATGTAAGCCACCCTGCTGAGAGGGGGATGCAAATGTGGCCACAACAGAGTTTATTGCATTTGGGGGAGAGTTTCACTTAATGCTGAATTCAAACCATTGTCAAGATGAAAAAACTAAGTGTATAGACTTGATCATTATCGCAACACCCCACAAAGGAAATCCTGCTTCATGCATGTCAAAACCACACCATTGAAGAGACAGGGATAACTTATTCAGCCAATGCAGGATGTAGATATTAGTCTTCAGCAAAGTAATAACCATATGAAAATGCCATACGATGAAAGACTGAAATACTACCTGTTAATTATAATATTAACAAAACAGATAAGAAATTATATAAATACATTGTGAATGATAGGAAAATCACTTACTTAGGAATAGTCTTGTCTAATAATATTAAAGATTTAACAACCCTTAATTATAATAATAAATTCCATAAAATAAAATCTCAATAAATGGAATACTTTTTTCACTATGGAAAAGAGACTCTCCTTAATTAAAATGATTATCCTTCCTAAAATTCTGTATATAATACATTCTTTATCCCTCCCACTCTCCTCCAAAAATATAAGAGAGTATACTTCTTTATTCTGAGATTTTCATAGTTTCCTAATAAGCCTAGCTTAGCTGTAAACCATCACATTAGAGATTGGACATTGGGTGGCATTAGTCTTCCAGATTTAGAATTATATTCCTTATCCTCAATTGTTAAGACAATCATTTCTTGGTTAAATAACAATTATAATGCCAAATGGAAATATATTCAGGGAGGTATTTGGTGTAAATCTAATCATTTAACAAAATCATATCATATTAAAGTAGCTACTAATACATTTCATTGGCTAGTAAAATGCTATTTTATAGAAAACAAAACAATCCAGTTAACTCTTATTATATTGTGATAATAAGCTCCTTTAAGTTTTTCATTGTCAGGAACCCTGAATATAAATCATGGATTTTCTTTGTATTTTCAACTGCCTATACTCAAAATAGTATTACCACATTTAACTTAACAACAATGACTAAATTTAAAGACAAAAGTCTGTTAAACTGGTTGTGATGGCCTCTCCACCATGGGCCATTAATTAAGAATCTGCCCTTCTGGGTCTGGGTTGAAATCTTCCCACATTTATTTGCTTTTGATTAAGCTGTTATATGACTGGGTATGCAACCAAAGAGATCAGCATTTTAAATATTTTTTATCCTCTTGTGGACAGATCTATTCTGGGCAACACTTGAGGCCTTTAAGAATTCTGAATCTTTTAGCCTCTCATCAGTTAAGGTCGGTCCATGGTGGTTATAGGACTTCCTGGAAATTGGTTAGAAACATTTTGTGACAAAAGCCGTCTGTCTAGTTTGTAAGGCCACCAAAGTGGATATGTTTCTTAAATTCTAGGATTTTGTCTTGGTGTTTGTCCTTTGGGTCCATATTTGGAACACAGCTAAGAAGCTTCTGCAGTGTCCATTACACTTTACCCCCAATGTCTGGATATGTTTTGACTCTGTCATTACCCATATTCTCTTTTAGGCTCAGAGGATCTGGTTAATCCAGCTTGTAGTTATTGAGTTACTATATATATAGCTCTGTGTTGAAAAGATCCATCCTTGACCTCTTGTATAGGCCTAGGGCAGTTTAGAAATAAATATGCTAACTTGTTTAAATGAGAGTTCCACCTCTTGGACTGGGTGAGACTGACCTTAAGGCATTCCCAAGGTAAAGTCTTTTTCGTTTTTTTAATTTGACATTATGTGAGTTCATTACTGTACAGTTGTTGTGAATGTGCTGCTGCTGTAGACTTGAGTAGTTTTGAAAATATTGCTTCAATGCATTCTGTGTAGTGATGTCCATTTGTTTTGCACTGTCTTGAACATGTCTTATCTGAACTGTTGTGCATTTTCTTTTCCCTCATGTTGAAAGTGTTTTTCCATTCTCTGACCTGTTGCCATAAAAAAGCCAGACAATCTCTGGGATTCATTAACAATCATGTAGGTACTGCACTAAGCCTACATGATGTAAGCATCTTAGCTTGATGAGTAGCAGCGCTAATCAAATATGCTGCTGGTCCCACTTACACATTTGCAAGCACCTGGATGTGATAGGGATATAAGGCTGCAGTGTAACAAAAGGGATTGAAAATGTGATATACATGTTAATGAGATACTGAGTTGAGATGACAGGAAGGACAGAAACTACATTATGGGATAAATGCATAGCCTGCATTTATTGCATATGAAATGAATATGCAGGGAATTTATGTATGCAAGCTGACACCACAGCTGTGGTCTCCACCTCAGCATGTACACACGTCAAAAAATGGACCTTACAGATGTAATGTCAGGGACATCAGAAATGGACATGAATTTGCAAGAAATGTCAGTGGCACCCATATGAGAGGGGTTTGTCACCTACAAACAATGTAAAAGACATGAAATTGTATAGTTATGTAATGCTAAGTGTTAATTCAATAACACATATATAAAGTGACAAATGACAACACAGATTGGATGACATGTCATGGTTTTTGGTTTTCCATTGGTGATTTGCAAACATCTCTGCCATCATTATACTGGGCATGCTCACATGGAATTGCAGGAAACAGTAATATAACTGCAGCAACATACTAGAAAGTGTTGTAACAGTGGTCCAGTCATTGTTTCTGTTGGTCTGGCAGAATGCTATACAGAAAGAATTTTTTTATGGAATCCCTTATCTGTCACTAAGATGTATAGCATGACAAAAACAATTGTAGTAATAAAGACATGTCTGGGTGAAAACATGCAATACAGAGCATAATTATCTTGGGAATAGGTAATGCATGTGAGCAATGAATGATGTAATAAACATTCGTATCATGTCATTTTTGAACACATGCGAGGAGAGTTATCAGAGAAATGTATAACAATCATGGGCACCACAGAGGTTGTGTCATGAAGAGGCCCCTTGAAGGGCGTACAGCACTTTCCTATTATAAGATGTATAGATGACTTACCTTGTAGGACAAGGCTTGAAAAAGATGGCCCTCTGAGTGTGCCATAACTATTGTCAGTGTGTAACCCACTGTTGTCTGGCAGACAGATGTTACCAGATTCAAATCCCAGCCTATTATTACTAGACTCTCCAATCCTCTGTATTGACTGAATGTGCTATATCAGATTGCAAAGGAGGCTGTTACAGATAACTGAATTGAATGTATGCATTACAAAAGGAGTTATGAATATAATATGAGCAATCACATTTATTCAGAATTCTGGAAAGGAGCTACATGTTACTGTCCACCTAACAGTGAACAGTACAATCGCAATACTTGTTTGACAAGGAATCTGTTTTATCATATAGTACACAGACTTTCCCAGAATTAAATCTCAGTCTATCTGTACAGGTATGCTATACAAGCCAGTAAGCAATGCACTCGATGCACATGCTACAGGAGAACTCACAGCATGACATGCCCCCAAATAACCATTTCACTGTCCAACATAAAAATGGATAATAGTACATTCATATAATGTTGCCCCTTGCAGGAATTAAACAGCAAGCTATCTGATGCTACCAACTAATGACATGTGAATCAACAACAAGTGTAACACTGGAAGACTTAACAATGTTGTGACATTCCACCTATGTTAACTTATTACATAGGATGTACATGTGGTAAACAATTTCTGAGATAAAGAGGATGATGGAGGCTTCTGCCACTGTAAATGGATACATTCTAACTCTGGTGGATGGCATTCATGCATTACAGTATAAGGCCCAACAATACTAACAGGCATTGAAAGTGGATGTTGAACACATGAGCATATGACAACAGCAAATACATAATTTACAGGATGAATGCACCATGGTAGAAGTGTCACTACAATTATAAGACATGTCAGTATGTGAAGGCATTACATCATGCTATTGCTGCAAGGGATATGTGTGCCTGTAATTCCTGTACTAAGTTAACAATATACAGCATGCTATCTCATAGCTCATGCCAGAGGATAATGCTTCTTACAGGTTATATACAAAAAAATGTAATCACACGTCATAATTACTCTAAATAAAAGCATTACTATGTGACAAATTATTATAGCTTTTTGTAAGAGGGATCAACATCTGTACATATAAACAGCAAATGCATTTGACAACAGTGTTAGCGACATGGACAGTCATAATATGACTAACACAATGTTGTCTGAGTAGTAATGGCTGGATTTTAACTAACTGCTGAAGATCAGAAGCTAAAAATTAGTGCCTGAATCGCAAGTGCATACAACATTTTGAGGTACAACTAGAACAGTACGCATTTAAATGGATGACATCACCACTGTTTAATAGCTGGATGTTTATACTAAAAAGTGGTCAAAGTGCAAAATAACATTGTGCAGCTACACATCATATGTGTATTTGAAGAACAGTATGACCAGAATGAGGATAAAAGACACACTCACAGCTGGCCTCAAACATCCTACATATGTAGTTACAGAATGTACAAAGCACAGTATCAAAGTCATACAGCAAAGGAGAATTCACACTCCAAATGTGAGATACTGCAGTTATGGAAGCATTATGTAATTGTTGCATGGGCAAAAAGCTACTGTCCCTGTGGACGCTAAAATTTGCTAATGTAACAGTATGCCACTGTAAATCCATTTCATAAGTAGAACTATACATAAAAAGTGATTGTGAGGTGCTCAGTGGTATATGACAGTAATCACAGTCACACTATTTAAACAGTGATCGACTCATACCACCTACATATTCCCTTGCACCATCTATACAGCACATTATCAGCAACCAGCACCATAGGAGAATACTAAGTACATGTGACACATACAACTTGTATGAAGGGATGACATCAGCATTGTATTGCCAAGAAGATGTGCCTGGTAAAATGACCTTTACAGCCATCTGGGTAGTAAACGTTGCCACTGCAAATGTGTGTAAAACAATCCTGAATTCATTTGCAGTCACACTTCAAGAAGTTAAGCACTGCTGTGTTCAAACCTCATACCTGTTTACATATTATAGAGAATAATGTGAGAAATGTAAGCACTACATGAGAAGTCTGTGATTTAAACTGTTGTAGTTCACTTGCAAAAGAATGATCTCATCATTGTGTTTCACAAGGTGTGTAGGGAGAGAACATAATGAACATAATTTTGTAATATTGTGCTCTTATTGCTGCCCCACAAAAGACTTATAATTTAAAAAATAGAACCTCCCCCACTTAAAATTTTTTTGTGTCACTTTCTTTCTAAAATTATTAAAAAGATATTTTTTCAGTCTATGAGACTGTTATTGGAAGATTAGTTTAGACGGTTATGGACAGAATTTGATCTAAAAAGCCATGTTTAGTTTAAGTAATGCATAGAAAATTGTAGTCATTGGACTAAAAACACTATACTTAGCTACACCCTTGTGTTGCAAAGAAGTTGTGGATGTGAAAGCTGGGATTGGGGATGGTAGAGTAATGTAGCAATTTAAAATGTTTATCCAGAGTAGAAGTTGAGTGAACACAAACTCACTTCACTGTAAAGACCCCCACTCACATAGACACACAAGTTCTCCATACTGAGCAATGAACCTCCTACGTATTTAGTTACACAATGTAGAATGCACTGTATTAAGCACAATTGCCATAGGAGAAGTCTAATTCATAAGGGTAGAAAATGCACTTTTGCTAGGATAAGCTTGATGTGTTTCATACAGGATGTTTCAATAAAAAGTATGATAAGGAGCTGGGTTCACATTTAAATGCATTCTCTCCTGAGGAAAAGGACACGTCACCAAACATTACATACACATATACAAATTTCCCATGTTGATAATTGAACCTCCTATCTATCCAGTTACACAGAAAAAAAAGCACTGTACTAGTTGCAAGCACCACTTGAGAAGTCTGACTGTTAAGGGTGCAAAGTGCACTTTTGTCAGGATAACCTCATCAGTGTGTTTCATACAAGGTGTTTCAGTAAAAATTGGGGTAAGAGAGCTGTGTAAATGGTTAAATGTATTTTTCTTCAGGAAAGTAGATACATCATCAAGTGTTGCACACAGTCACACACAGAGTCTTGTATGTTAGGCATTAAACCTCCTACCTGTCTTGTTACACAAACAAGAAAACACTGTATTAGTTGCCAGCACCACAGGAGAAATCTGACTCTTATCGGTTGAGTGTACTTTTGTCAAGATGACCTCATCAGAGTATATCACCAAAAAGTGGGATAAGGGACCTGTGTGAGCAGTTAAATGTATTTTACTCAGGTGAAGTGGATAAAACAACATGTGTTACACACAGTCAAAAACACATACAAGTCTTCCATGTTTGGCACCAAAACTCCTACCTATCTAGCTACACAATCTAGAGAACACTATATTAATCAGAAGCGACACTGAAGATGTTTGACATTAACAATGTGAAATAAGACTTTTGAACTTTTTCTTAAAATCCATTGTTTGAAACAGATAGTACTGTTCATCACAGGTTGTGCAACAAATGCATGTTTGCATAGGACAATATAACATTACTGTTATTGTCACATGTAATGACATACTTCTCTACTAAAATTTAGATAATCCCTGGGATTTATAAATAATCATATAGGCTATATACAAAGCCTGCATCATTTTTATGTGTTAGCTCAATGAGAAGCAATGCTAATCACATATGCATGCTGCTCATCATGCTTGAACAAATACAAGCACATGTTTGTGGCTAGCAATAGTGCTGGCAGCAACAAATGTGTTGACCAGTATAAGCACACACAGTAAACAAACAAGCTTGCCTATGGGCAAACCTGTTAATCATGCTCACACAGATAGTACCAAAAATATACAGGCAAATAATGCAAGCTGTACCAGGCCAACAAAGTGTGCTGAGTGCAATGTACACATAAATGAAACATATGAATACAGGAATAAGTAAGAGAGGAAGGTAAATGACAAATGCAACTACAATAGATGGGTTACCAGGTAGGGAAAGTGTACTGAGGACAATGTGCACAGAAATTAAAGAGATGTATACAGAAATATGTAGTGTAAGAGAGGAGGGTAAATGTTCAAACTGTAGTAAAATAATTGATTTAAAGGTGCTTATTTCAAAAAGACAATTGTGTAATAATAAAATTGTGCAATATGTGTGCCATAATAAATTGTGGTTGCACTTCCTCAACAAATATAGGTAAATAAAAGCAGACATGAAATTAAAGGATGTGACAGTTACACAAATTAACAGTGCAACAGAAGGGATTACATGATATATGAATGTCATTAACATGCCGAGCTAAGATGACAGCAAGAACAGTACACACATTATGAGATATTTTATAGCGCGTATTTGACCAACTAACATTTTGGAAAATATGAATGGCTCAAAAGTCACAATCTCCTTTGGCAAGAATCTAACCCATCCCATCAGTATTGCCACTGAGCTGTGTATAACTGCATATATCACAGAAATAGACATAACATATGGTGGAGGATGATCACCTTGGAAGGGAATTATACACTTTAATACACTTGATTAATCTAATGGTTATGCATCATATTTGTAGGTGAGTGTGGTGCTGCAAATGTGGGAGGAGAGTGTGACACATGTAATACCCTTGCATAAGGCACTCCTGCCTGACACAGTTATTGTGCAGACAGATAAGAATAGATGAAAACACTCACTATGATACAATGTATGCATATGCATTGTTGACATCTGCCACAGGAAATAGAAATGATTATTGTCACAAACAACCAAAATTAATGTGTGAATTATGAAAGGATCCCTAATAATGACTGTCATATTAGCATGACAGATTGATGGCAATTACTTGAGTATCCTCACGTGTGCACAAATGTTATCAGCCCGATATCAATGTTTCTTGGTCAAGGAAGGTTTTTCTGTATTTTTGTACACGTAGCACCCAAGAACTGGGACCCACTTGTGTACACCACAGTACTCAGGACGTACCACAGTACTCAGGACGTGCCACAGTAGAACACTCACCATGACATTGGCAGAACAAACATCTACTACCATGAAATCCAAAGCTACATTCAGATTTATTCATGTGACATATCAAGGGATAAGACTGATGTGATGTGATGTCACATAAATGAAACATATGAATACAGGAATAAGTAAGAGAGGAGGGTAAATGACAAATGCAACTACAATAGATGGGTTACCAGGTAGGGAAAGTGTACTGAGGACAATGTGCACAAATGCCTTCTATGAACACCTCCAGGACTGCATGGATCAGGCAATCCCAAATAAAACCAAGACTCTTTCCACAAAGGGCAAACGTCCAGTCTGGTGGACCCCAGCCATTAACAAACTTTACAATAAGAGGAGAAAGCTATTACATGATAGAACAAAATCCATAAAAGGGAAGTCACCCCTGATCATTATTAGTAAAAAAATACGAGCACTCATAAAATCAACTAAGGCCAATTTTGAGAGAAAAATTGCCATGGATTCAAGGACAATCATAAGGCCTTTTCAGCTATGTTAGGAACCTGGGTGGAAACTCACAGATATGCTCAGAATTAGTCCAAAATGATACAAAAATCACTGAACCCACAGACATTGCCAACATACTGGCAGACAGGTTCAGTGCAAACTTCACCCCCCTCTTCCCCCTAAAGGAGAGATAACTATCCCAGCCAAGTGTAGCCTCCCGGACATCTCAAATGCGCAGGTGAAAGCTGCTCTCTCTAAAGCTAAAACACAGCATCAATGGGACCGGATGGTGTCCCCGGCTGTGTGCTACGAGCTAAATGAGGAATTAAACCCGCACATAAGGCAGCTGTTTAATCTCAGCCTTACCACAGGATACGTGCCCAAGGAGTGGCGTACGGCAACTGTGGTCCCACTCCACAAAGGTGGGGCCTCTACAGACCCTGGTAATTACCGCCCCATAAGCTTAACAAGTCTAGTCTGCAAAGCTATGGAGAGGATCATAATGGAGCTCATAAACAAAGATATAGGGGACTTGCAGACATTGGACCCGACCCAGTTTGGCTTTGTCAAGGGAAGATCATGCCTTTTGAACTTGGTGACTTCTTGAAATAGTCACCAAGGCCATTGATGAGGAAAGGCAGTCCATACAGCCTACCTTGACCTTGCAAAGGCTTTCGACACAATACCCCACTCGGGTATTGTAGAAAAACTTACCAGCTTAAATGTAAACCCATATGTCACAAGATGGGTTGCAAACTGGCTTAAGGACAGAACCCACAGGGTTAGAGTTGCTGGCGCTGTGTCAGACTCCAAGCCGGTCACAAGTGGTGTCCCACAGGGCTCGGTCCTTGGCCCCTATTGTTTGGCATCTACTTCTCAGAAGTACAGGCCAACATGGGAGGACTTTGGCTGACAAAGTTTGCAGATGACTGCAAACTGGGCCATAGTGGAAAGTGCATCGGACACAGATATCCTTCAGAAGGGACTCACGGAAACAGATAGCTGGTGCCAGAGCCATGGCCTGAAGTTAAACGCCAAAAATGTATAGTCATACCCTTCGGGAAAAACAAGGTAACCCCAAGCTACCATATAGGTGGCAATCCACTAAGCACAGAAGAGGTTATCAGGGACCTGGGGACCCAGGTTGACAGTGGCCTTTCTTTTGACACTCACATTGCTAAAGTGGTTAGAAAGACCTTCTACATTGCCCACCTGATCATGAAGGGATTCACATCCAGATCTAGTGAGGTCATTGTTCCCCTGTACTCTTCACTTATCAGACCAATGATCGAGTACAATGCCCCATTCGGGATGTATCTCACCCGACATCTGCAGCAATTGGAGAGACCCCAAAAGTTCCTCACCAAAAGGATAAAGGGACTCCAAAATCTGTCATATGCTGCCAGATTGAAGAAACTCCAGCTCTATTCAGTCGCATACCGTCTGCTCAGAGGTGACATGTGCCTGACATACAAGGCCATGTCCAACCCGAATTAATGGACATGCTCCACCTCAAAAATCCAAATCCACCAAAACCACTAGAGCAAGCAACTTAAACCTTAGCACGGATATAAATAGGACGTGCTGGAGGGATAGATTTATCACTCAGAGACTCCCTATGCTGTGGAATAAAATCCCGGTCCATGTGAGGCAGAGCACCTCGCTGACTCTGTTCAAGAGAAATCTAGACCTGTGGATGGGAGATCGTAGGTTTACCCCGGGAATCATCTCTGGGTCACTGCTGGACAGAGGCACAACAAACTAATGGGCACAGTATTTTTTTCATATAAGGGGTGGCATAAGCCACAATAATTTGGGCTAGGCTTATAAATGCCTTAGGGCAGATAGCCTAGTATAAACCTATGAACCTATGAACCTATGTAATGTTTGTTGTGTGATGTCAGTCCAGTCCCATAAAATGAATCCATATTCTAGAATTGAAAATCAAGCTGTACAACTCCTGCAACTAACACTATGGCTATTAATCACATGTGCCACAGTGGAACTGTTATCACAGCTACTGAACTCCACTTATAAGAAGCCATTAAATGGCTGTACTCTATTTACCCATAACGTTTATCTGTTAAAATGGATGGGAGAGACCTCTGCCCCTGCATATGTACATACTAGAATTGGAGTGGATGTCATTCCTGGAGAACAATTAAGGGCACACATGCTTACAGTCACTCACTACTGGTTTGGAACACTTGCCTAAGTGTTGTGAAGATCAACATCACAGTGGGGTCAGTGAAGGTGCCATGGTATAACTGGATCACCAATCATCATATGTCTGGTTATGTGAAAGGATTGCAGCATGTGTATGAATCTAAGAATGTGTGTCTGAATCTTGTTGTATTTCAGACAACATTGCCTGATGTTAGGCATACCCAAACACACCTATGGCCTTCTGCTGTTGTCACTGTGATGGTAGAACAGCAATTATGTACAATGTGGATATAATCCCATGTTGGAACACATGCTTTATTTAAGCAACAACACACATTACATTATCTCATGTTCTCAGTCCTGTGGAGGAGTCTCACTATAACTGGTATGGATGGACAGTCTATTCAAATAACAGCATCAGTCTACAATACAGCCTTTCAAAGGGATATTTAGAATAAGCTCTTGTAAGAAGAAACAATATCTACACATGAACATAGCACATGTGGGTGACAACACTGCTAACAACATATACACTGACTGTAAGCAGTAACATTGGAATTTGGACTGATACCAAACATTGCAAGCTAATGAAGGTTTGCTTGAATACAAGTGCAAATCAATATTTATTCAACAACTGTGACACTGCATATTTCAATGGATAACGTCACCATTGTACTAAAAAATAATAGTAAAACTAAGCCCACACAGCGAAGCAGAAACTATTTATTGTACACAAAGTGAGTGCTTTCACAATGGCCTCATCACTTCTTCAGACTACATATTAAAAAAGCACAAAACTCCTTTTATATCAGTCTAAAACCAATTAAATAATTAATATAGTAGCAAAAGAAATTAAGAGTTAAAAGGGCAATACAAAATACACAAAAACAGTCATATAAAATTTAGTACATAATACAAAAATAAAAGAATTAAAACAACTATCAAAGTAATAATTCAGTGTTTGAGTAGACATATTTTCAAGAATGGTTTGAGAGATAAAAGACCATTCTGACCAGGTGGTTTAGCTGCATTTAACCATAAAATCCATTTTTGTTCCATTAATTCAGTCTGATTCTTTAAGTTTCCTCCCCTCAAACTTTCATCTAGTATTTCAAGCACTAAACACTTAAAATAATGATTAGAACCATTGTGCATAGTATGGAAAGCCAATGCATTAGTTTCTTTCCTATTTTTAATATCTCTATAGTGTTCTAAAATTCTTTCTTTAAGGGGTCTATTTGTTTTCCCTACATAAAAGGCATGACATATCTGACAGCTGATAAAGTAGACAATATTTCTGGTTTTACAATCAGCATAAAAATTAAGTTCTATCCTAAAATTAATAAGGGGATGTATATAAATATGGTCTGAAAAAATATATTTGCAAACTGTGCAGGACCTACATTGGAAAGTACCCAATCTGTTAGAATGAATGACTGGTTTATGGGTTTACCTTTATTTTGTTGAAAGCCATATGTGCGACGTGCAAAACGTCATAAGTACAGCTGTAAAAAAACACAATGCCAGTTCACCATGTGTTTGAATGGCAAATAAGCAAATGCTTTTTTCCCATTCAAACACATGGATCAAATGTTGGAAATGGTTTTCCAGCAAACCATTTTCGACATTTGATCCTTCGATGTTGTCCATATTTCAGCATTACGGTTCGCAGAAATGACCATTCGCATATATGCCATTTACTCATTCAAAGGTAAACTGGTTTATGATATTGTGTTCTATAACATAGATATTTCTTAAGGGACTTATTATTCCTAAAGGAAAAAATAGGTATTTCATCAATCACCCATTTCCGTTCTGGTACAGTAGTCAAAATATTCAAATTTTTCTTGATAATATCACAGTATGTGTTATATCACTAGAGAATTGCAGGGGTACTCTAAAAACATCTCTACTAGGAGTATTATCTGTTACTGAATCTGATGCCAACTTATCCATAAAGTTCAGCCTTACATTTGTTACTCCTTTCTGCCCATGCATTACTAATACATAAGTTTGTCTCATAATCCTATAGACCTGGTAGACTTAGATTAGTAATCGGATGATTTCTACTACTGCAGAACCTGCCCTAGATACCTTTTTATGTCATAACATTTATTCTGGATGCACACAATCCCACACAAATCATATAGCTGAAGTTACTAATGCAACAACTTCAGCATCTTTTTCGGAGGTATTCCAACTGAATTCGGTAACAGACACTCCGATGAATACAACGTTCACACTTGTGAAGCTTCTCCCCATCAAAGAAAGGTGCAGCAGCAGATTGAGGAGAGGGTGGATGCAAAGACTACCAAGCACGGAGAATATTCAGCAAGTAGTGAGACCGAGAAGACGCTAATTGAGAAAGGTTTGGCTTTCAATATTTCTACAGAAACCTTAACATAAACTCAAATATCTTTATTAAATAAATAAAGGGCTCCTTTTATTCCCACCCAGGGAGCTGATCTGGCTGATTTATTAGTAGACTTAAGACTGTTAGGAAGGTCTTTGACCCTGAAAGCTATGTTTTCTAATAATATTAACAACCTCGCTAATGTTCCTGTCTTTGGCAAACTGAGTACTTTTATTCCCCACCTCATCCTATGATTGAAGCCTTTGTTAACATTTGTGATAAACAGTTTAGGGAGGCATTTAATAATGTATCTAAACCTGAATACTTCAATTTTAATTCTGATGAATATTTTGCACTGAATGAGCTTAAAAACATGCATTCCTTGGAGATCAGGCCAGCTGATAAAGGTGGTAGAATTGTCGTTTTAGACAAGGCTCTATATTTGACTCAAATGAGACTTCTCCTTTATGATGATAGTATCTATCTTTGCTTTTCTAAAGCAGATATAAATAGCATTACTGATAAAAGTGTTTCTTTTAATTTTTGATTTGCTTATGAATGAGTCTATAACTGAAGTTTTATTTAATTATTTTAATGTAGATTATCCTACAATTCCTTTGATTTATGGACTGCCTAAAGTTCATAAGGATTTGTATTGCCCACCAATGATCCCTATATCCCTATCCTTAATATTTATTAGATATTCACACAATTAAAGTAATTAATACTCTTTTTAGGCACATTAATGCCCATGATGGTCATTCCTTTAAATTTATTGTGCTACAAACATTATCTGAGTTGGGTAGAGGAGGTGCATGGCCACTGCTTCTTGAAAAAGCCGAGTTATCTTGGTAACTTCATTTAGTGGCTTATTGCTGGCCAGGTTTAAATGAAGCTGCATCATTTGTATGCTTACTTAAGCTAAAAGTTATTTCTAGGTAATATGCAAGGTTGTTTAAATAATTGTTTTAACAAGTTTCTTATTTTAATTGTTGTAGCTAGGTTTGTGAATATGAAAGTGCCTTATATTCAATGTAAAAAATGGGTGTATGCATGGACGTACATTTGGAGGTGTGTCTGTTCTAAGCATTGTCATTGGGTTTTAACATTAACCTGATTGGTCCTAATGCAAAGGTGTGTTGGATTATTGTTATTTTAAAAGGTTTTGTTTTATGCAAATGTTTTATCTGATGAAGTTCTGGCATTTTAGCAGGACGAAATCCGTATTGTATAATTAAAGGATAATATTGCTTTTTCTAGCAGTCACCTTTCTTTTTAAAGTCATATTTTTGGATTGCAATCAGAATTTTGCTTAAGGGGGTTGTCTGTGTGTTCGCACTTTGGTTGTGTTTTGGCACGGCTATGGACACATCTTTTGCTAATAGCTACACCAACCTAGAGTTAATGCAATGGGAAAATGTACATATATTGAACAATAATCCCTTTTCTACTCATTTACATTGGTATACATGTTTTGTGGATGACATTTTTGTGTTACAGAAAGGTTCTGTAACTCAATTGTATGATTTTTTTTATAATACCTACATAACACAACTAGTTTTTTGAAATTTAGTCTTAAATATTCGACTGAAGAGATTGATTTCTTAGATGTTAAGCTTATGAAGTCTGAACTGATGAATTTAACCACTAGTGTTTATAGGAAACTGACCAGAAAAAATAATCTCTGGCATAAAGATAGTATGCACCTCAGACATGTGGCATATAACATTTTAAAGGGATAAGTCTATAAGATTATGAGACTACATAATAATGATGTTGACCTGGAAGAAGCTCTGGATGATCTCAAACAGGATTTTAAAAGTAGAGGTTATAAAACTAGAGATATAGACTTATGTATTAGTAATGCATGGGTAGAAAAGAATAACACATGTAGGTCGCACTTTATGGATAAGTTAGCATCAGATTCAGTAGCAAATAATGCTTCTAGTAGAGAAGTTTTTAGAGTACTCCTGCAATTCTATTCAATTAACATATACTGTGATATTATCAGTAAAAATTTGAATATTTTGAATACTGTACCAGAACTGAAAGGGGTGATTGACAAAGCACCTCATTTTTCCTTTAGGAATAACAAGTCCCTTAAGAAACACCTATGTTATAGAACACAATATCATAAACCAGTCATTCATTCTAATAAATTGGGTACTTTCCAATGCTTGCAAATATATTTTTTCAGGTCATATTTATATACACTCCCTTATTAATTTTAGGATATAACTTAATTTGTATGCTGATTGTAAAACAGAAATATTGTCTACTTTACCAGCTGTCAGATAAGTCATGCCTTTTATATAGGGAAAACAAATAGATCCTTTAAAGAAAGAATTTTAGAACACTATAAAGATATTAAAAATAGGAAAGAAAGTAATGCATTGGCTTTCCATACTATGCACAATGGTTCTAATCATTATTTTTGTAGTGCCTGAGGTACTAGATGAAGGTTTAAGGGGAGGAAACTTAAAGAATCAGACTGAATTAATGGAACAAAAATGGATTGTACGGTTAAATGCAGATAAACCACCTGGTCTGATTGGTCTTTTATCTCTCAAACTATTCTTGAAAATATGTCCACTCAAACACTGAATTAGTACTTTGATATCAGTTGTTTTAATTCTTTTATTTTTGTATTATGTACTAAATTTTATATAACTGTTTTATTGTGTATTTTGTATTGCCCTTTAACTTGTAATTTCTTTTGCTACTATATTACTTATTTAATTGGTTTTAGACTGATATAAAAGGAGTTGTGTGCTTTTTTGACATGCAGTCTGAAGAAGCGATGATGCCATCATGAAAGCGCTCCCTTTTTGTACAATAAATAGTTTCTGCTTTGCTGTGTGGACTCAGTTTTATTATTATTTTTTAGTATGCCGCACCCTTATCTGTGTCTTGCATTATATATACTTTGCTGAACATCACCATTGTGCATTACCTTGATGTTTCTGCTAAAAAAGTGGTTGCACAATACAAACACACTGTATAGCTATACATCATATATGTATTTGTAGAATATTCTGTATACTAAGAGGAAGAAACACACACCCACAGAAGACAGTCATTCCTGTATTTGAACTCCCTACTTATCTACTGACACAATCTGCACACTTGCACCATAGCAGAGGTCTACCTTTAGCGGTGTGAGAGTGCATTATTGAAATTATAACTTCATTGGTGCGTTGCAGACAATATACATTTGTGGACAGAGACAAAACGGGGTGCGGGATTGATCTGACTATGTAAATGTTTCTCACCATTCAGAGTCAAATGAGCACAAATATTGAATTAATCCTCCAGTGATGCTGTGTCTCCACCATCACACACACAAGTTGATTGTTATGATATTAGAACCCCCTAACTATCTAGTTACACAATTTAGAGAACACAGTACTTAACACAAGTGGGTCTACTTTACGCGAAACCTTAAAACAGCGAATGCATATGCATCGAACCGAGAAACCATTGAAACACAATAAAAACGGAACTACACAACAAACATGACATGTAACAACTGTAGAAATGGGGGCAAGCACGCCTGCACCCCCCACTTGGGGGGGGCTGTGCACCCCACACTTCCGCTACTTAAATATACCAACTCTGAGATTGCACTACATTGAAGTAAATGGAAATCTCCACCTACGGAGATTTCCGTTTATATTTTTTGATGGTTCACACTTTCGATGCATATGGTTCAATGCATATGCATTTGCTGTTTTAAGCTTTCGTGTAAAGTAGACCCACACAAGCATCACTGGAGAAGTCTGACTTTGACAGTGTAAGAGTCAATTTTATAGGGGATGACATCAGCATTGTGTTGCAGTAAAGATGATGCTGGGGAAGGGTCTCAGACTGATCTAGACTCACATTACAGTATAATAACTTCCCCAGGCATCTATTCAGTGAAGCCAGCATATGTAAGGTCATATTTACATGTCTCTATACATAACTCACACACACACACACACACACACAAGTTGACTGCTGTCAGATTAGAACCCCCTACCTAAACTGTCTACCTATCTAGTTACACAATCTATAGGACATAGTACTTAACGCAAATGCCACTGCTGAAGTTTGACTTCTACAGTGTGAAAGTGCACTTTATAGGGGATGACATCAGTGTTGTGCTGCAGAGAAGATAATTTTGGGAGAAAGGTCTGACATTGATGTGAACTACTGAGAAGGCAAATGGCCAATGCATCAGATTTGTTTGGAATAAACTAAGGTGCTGATCAAACAGCTTGGTTTATTTTTGTTTTTCTTTTTTTTTTTTGGGATTGACGTGGACTCACCCTGCAGTGTAAAATTTTGTCTATAATGCTTATTTATTACAACCATCAGTGCATAAGGTCATATTTACATGACTCTATACACAACCCACATACACACACACAGAAGTTAACTACTGTCAGATTAGAATACTCTACCTATCTTGTTACACAGTTTTTAGAAAACAGTGCTTAATGCAAGCACCACCACAGAAGGCTGACTTCTGTTGTGTGAGAATGCACTTCAAAGGCAATGACATCAACATTATGTTGCAGAAATGGTGATGTTGGTAGAAGGCTATGGCATTTATGGGGACTCACCCTGCAATGTAAAACATTCTTCAGGCTACTATTCCAGTGAGACAAGCAGTGCATAAGGCCATGACTCTATACACAACCCATATATACATAATTTGACTGCAGGTAGACTAGAACCTCCTAGCTATCTAGTTAGATAATCTAGATGACATAGTGCTTAACACCAACACCACTGCAGAAGTCTAATTTCTACAGCATGAGAGTGCACTTTACAGAAGATGACATCATCGCTGTGTTGTGGAGAAGTTGATGTTGGGAGGAGGGTCTGACACTGATGTGGGCTCACTCTCTGTGTACACTTTTCTCTACTACTATTTCAATGGCATGCAGTATGGAAGGTGATCTTTGCATGACTCTATAGACGCACAGGTTGACTGTTGTGAGTTTAGAACACCGTTTCTAGGTTGATAGATTCATAGATCAGGACTATGGCTAACTGCCCCTGTGGGCCATTTTAAGCCTAGCCAGTTACCCCATGTGAGACTGAAATCCTGCACCTTGTGTTTGTAAGGTAAACATCTTAACCATTATGCCAACCTCCCCACCTAATTACACAAGCAAGGGGACACAGTACTCAATGTAAGCACCACCAAATAAGTCTGATTTCTACAGTATGACAGTGCAGTGTAGATAGGATTAGTTTTTCATCCAGTGTCAGAGAAGATATTGTGATGTTGATGTTTTTGTGCAAAGCCATATTTGTTGATATGAAGGAGTAAGTACAATCTTATGATCAATAATACATACATACTGCTGACTTAGGCCAGCTTTGCTGTCATTTCATTAATATATACTGCAGAACTAAGATGGACACCGCACTCTCCAAAGCTAAGAATACAACATCTATGGGACCAGATGACATCTGGGTTGTGTACTACATGAACTACAAAATGAACTGTCCCCTCACCTAAGTGTCATGTTTAACCATAGCTTCACCTCAAGCTTCATGCCCATTGAGTGGCACACAGCTACAGTTATCCCTCTAAACAAGGGGGGGAATCCACCTTGGATCCTGGGAGCTACCTTCCCATCAGTTTGATGAGCCTGATCTGCAAGGGCATGGAACACATTATCATGGAACTTATAAACAAAGACATTGACAACCTTCAAACACTGGATCCCACCCAGTTTGGGTCCGTGAAGGGCCAATCTTGTCTCTTGAACCTGATTGACTTCTTCAAATTAGTCTCCAGAGCTGTGAACGAAGGTAAGGCGGTACACACAGCCTATCTGGACCTCACCAAGGCCTTCGACATCATCCCCCACTCTGGAATCATAGGTAAACTTACTAAGCTGGGCATAAACCCCTACATCACTCGATGGGTTGCCAACTGGCTTACTGACAGAACCCAAACTGTAAAAGTAGCCAACTCCAAATCCAGCTCCAGACAAGTGACAAGTGGAGTACCTTAGGATTTAGTCCTAGGACTGCTCTTGTTTGGCATCTACTTCTCTGAAGTACAGGCCAACACTTAGGGACTCTGGTTAGTAAAGTTTGCAGATGATTGCAAACTGGGAGCCATTATTGAATCCCCAAATGATGTGGATACCGAAAGTGTGATGAGAGACTTAGGGATACAGGTGGACAGTGGTCTCACCTTCGATAACCACATCGCCACAACAGTCAGAAAATCCTTCTATGTGGCACACCTCATCCCTAAGGGCTTTTCATCCAGAGAAAAGGAAGCCATTGTCCCACTGTACTCACCCCTCATTAGACCCATTATAGAGTACAATGCCCCGTTTGATATGTACCTCACAAGACATCTGCAACAGCTGGGAAGGCCATAGAAATATCTCACTAAAAGAATCATAGGCCTAAAGCAGATGCCTTATGCTGACTGTCTAAAAAAACTCCAGCTATACTCTGTGGCATATCGTCTACTCAGAGGCGATCTCTGCTTAACATACAAGGCAATGTCAAACCCTGAGCTGTTGGACATGCTCCACTTAAAGAAATCCCAATCCCTCCGAGCCACATGCTCCAGTGATCTAAACCTTATCATCATAATGAACAAAACATGGTGGAGGGATAGGTTCCTGACCCAGAGACTCCCCATACTCTGGAATAGACTGCCCATACATGTCAAGCAGACTGCTTCCTTGGCCCTCATCCAAAGGAACCTTGACAATTGGATGGGAGATAGGAAATTCACCCCGGGGATCACATCAGTCACCCTACTAGACAGGGGTCCAGGGAAGTAAATATTGTGAGAAGAAATATCCAGGGAATTGTTATGGCTAGGCTTGTATAAGCCCTAAGGCCGATAGCCTAGTACCAACCTATGAACCTATGAATATGTATATGTGTTGTGTACATGAAACCCACACACTTGTGAAACATGGGATGGACAATGAATCAGTCATGGATCATCAGGTTATAATGATGGTATGTAAACTTTCATGATTGCTACTGATATTAGCAATGGTATCTGCTCATGCATGGGCAATGTGCACTGTCAATACCAAATAATTCTTAAAGTTCCAGTGCAGTAGGTATGTGTGCCAGAGCTCTATGTGTTTGTATATCATTTGCAAGTGCTGCAGTGCAGACCTAACTGCCCAGAATTAAGTGGTCAGTCAACCAACAATTCACTGCAGTTCACTTGAGTACATTAAGCAATTTCCATATAGTAGCAATACTTATTTTGTTTACAATCTCTTCCTAAAGTGGAGTGCTGAAATACTTAATTGCACAGTTGTTGGAAAATTATTAGTTTATGCGTGATTATACTTTGAGGTGTTGAACTTGGTCTGTGAATTAGCAGTGTCCAGTGGTGCTCCCTGCCAACCTTTGTGAAAATAAGGAGCAGGGAGAAAATGTTGGGATTGTGATTAAATGTAGAACAGATCTCTTTTATTTTAACATGTTGCATATATACACAATTCATGCTGTAGTCTACCTTTCACATGTTAGAGCCAAAGCTTAATTCAAAAATGAATTGTTGTGCTTGCCTTCCCTGTTTGCAAGACATTAAGCGGTGAACAAACAAGGCTTTCCACTGAAGGGAAAAAGTGAAAACTTTAATTTGGTCACCATTTTGTAGTGCAAACAGGCTTAGCGATGTATGGCCATCAGTACCCTGGACTGTACTGAGTGGAGAAAATGCACCTGTCACCTAGCTTTTTCTGTGGCACAAGGTGCATGCTCAGTGAGCTAAATGAAAAAGCAAAGTTGAAGCAAGGTTTGAGTCTAGTCTGTAGATCATTTTAAAAAGGTGTCAAAATTCAATTATCATAATTCATTTTTATAATAACTGTAAGATTACATAATAATCAGTATCCTAAATATGTTGAGTGCTCAAATTTTGTCAGTATGTTTAATAAAATAAAATATAATGAATAAAATAAATAATAATAATAAAATAAGACTGTCTGTCTTAATATCCATCTACCTCTCTGTCTCATTGCTTAACCTCTACATTACCTTACTACTCCATCTGTACCTATACTGTATATAACTACTTAGAAATAATGAACACTGTTTTCCCTACATTGACATTGTACCTAAGTTTTTGTTGTAAAAATTCTGACATTGTACTCTGCTGTTTTTCTGTGTGATTTGTTGTAAATGCTTTTTGCAGTTTGATTTCTAACATTTGTATCCAACTGTTTTCTGTAAAATTTTATTGTAAAATGTTATTTCTCTAATTGTTTTAGCTGCCAGTGCAATTTTCTTGCTGACTTTATGTAAAATGTTAATACTGATTGTGGAGCTTTTCCCCTCGGGTCTCCATCGAAAATGAGCTAATGCTTAGCTGGAATAACCCAGTTAAAAAATGTAAAATAAAATAAATAAATAAAAACATTAGTTAGGCAGCAGTATTCATAATACTTACATTAGCTGCAGGATCCATTACACTTTATGTGATATCCAGCGGCATGATACATATGGAAGAATAAGTGTACCAGAGTTTATTATGCTAAGTCTGTTTTACTATAGCACAACAGGCATGTTGGTATTCATACTATGCTAACTGTGGAAGTGTGGTGTAAGGCAAAAACTTACCACATTTTGCCCTAACACTTGGAATGCCATTTGGCATCACATACTACACTTTCTCATTGCCAAACCTCACACAAATTTTGAGGACTACAAATGATAAAACAGAAGAGGGTTGGACAAATAGGCAACACATTCACAAGAAAGACAGAGGGGGTAATTCAATAAAGCTTACATGGAGCTATTCTCCATGTAAGCATAGTGGCATGGTTCGAACACAGAGTTCGGAGCCTTTGCTATCCAGGAAACAGTGCTGGGGGGTGTGCATGAGCCTCCCAGCACTATTCCAGAATGGATGTGATTGTGGAATGTAAATCACCTCATTTGCTGGTGAAAACCATGCAAATGAGGTGATTTACTAATTCAGGAAGCAGACAGGCATCCATGTAGGAGCTGTGTCTGCAGCAGAAATGTATTTGGTTACTAACCGTGTACATTTCTGCAAAAAAAAAATGAGGTCATGACAGTTTAAAGTAAAGCATGCATTCTGTTTATCAGGCACACCAATTGTCAAAACTATGGCCATTGGCATGCCAAACTGGTGGAAAAGTATTAAAATCAATATTTTTATTTTTGCAGATATGGGGCTGTTTAAGCAGAGTACAGTGGCATGCAAATGAGATCATGCAGAAAATTTTAAAAAATATATAAAAAATGCAATTAAATATTAAACTCGGATTTCCCATTATACTGGCTAGCATGCAGACTCATAACAATGGCAGGTAACAGTGGTTGCTAAGGACATAGGCTCTGGTGCAGTGGTGTAACTAGGGTATATGGAATTAGGTGTATGCAAATGATCAAAGTTTACTGAATAGCAAAATGGGCCACCATGTCTGCAGGTACCTAACCATGTTGGAGCTATAATGTGATGGTGTAAGGAGAAGAGGCAGCTGACATGAAAAGGGGGTGTGTCAGAGTTTTTGCAAGCACATTGCAGTTCTATGGCTCCTGTTTGCATTCAGCTAAGCACAGCTAAGCAGGTGGATGTGTCTGAGGTTGCTTAGCTGTGTTGTGCTAGTTGAACAAATACTCAGCATGTTCATGTCCAGGGGAGGGACCTTTCTGCTCAGCAATGTTTACATTAGCTCCTCAGGTTTGTGTGGAGCACCCCGGGGCTTAAACATGGAGGAAGATGAAAACAAAACAAAAAAAAGGCAATCAACCCCTCAATAATGTAGCTGGCAGGTGGAATATATCATAGTCAGCCAATCACACAGGCTGCATCTGCAGCACACTAGCATAAAGTATGCAGACACCCTTCAATCTGATTTTCCTACATACTCTGCACCATTGGAGTACACACTTGGGAAATTAAAGTGACAACATGATAGTGGCTGCTGATGCTTTGCTACCCCTCTATGTGCTACAGACTGAGGGCAGTGATGATGATTATGCTGACAACTGGCCCAGACTGAGGAGGAAAAGAGTTTTCAGGCTCAGGGTATCTACATGTGTACATGCAAATAAAATCATGATGTTTGGATTTCAGTGGCTGATGTTTGGTTCCTGGGTAGCTTGGACATTTTCAGGCCCAAAGTAACCTTTCAGGGCTAAATGAGCTGGAGATACTGGAGTGCTACAGACTGGACAGGGCCATACTACAGCAACTCATTGAGCTCTGCCGACCTCATCTAAGACCCAGAGCCAATAGAGGGGGGAACCTATCCCGGTGGAAACAAAGGTATGTGTAGCCTTAAGAATACTAGCTACAGGTACTTTCCAAAGACCCACTGGGGACATCAAGGGGATCTCACAGGCATCAGCAGCCAGGATACCCCACCAGTTCCTGGATGTCATGGTAACACAGGCCAGGAAGCACATTTATTTCCCCAACACCCACGAGGAGAGGACCATCAATATGTGTTTCTTCCACCGTAGAGCACACGACTCAAAGGTCCTGGGTGCCATAGACTGCACACATGTGCACATCAAAGCACCACCCGGTGAGGAGGATAGAGTGTATGTCAACCACAAGGGCTATCATTCCATAAACTGCCAGGTTGTGTGCGATGCCCAAGGCATTGTCCTCAATGTGTGTGCTGGTAGCCATGGCAGTTATCACGACTCCCACATCTGGCATGCATCACAGCTGTACCAGGCATTTGCCATGAGGGACATCCCATATGGCCAACTTTTGGGGGATGCTGGCTACACACTGGAATCATGAATGATGACACCCATCAGAAATGCACACACACCCACAGAAGAACCCAATAATGAGGCACAGGCACAAACTAGGTACATCATAGAGCATGTGTTCAGGCTGCTCAAGTCACAGTTCCACTGGCTTGACATATCTTGTGCAGCCCAGCTGTATTCTCCAGCCACATCTGCACACGTGTTCATAGTATGTGCCATGCTACACAATATGATATGGTGAAAACAGCTGCAGAAGGAACAGCACAGGGAAGGGGCACTCAGCCCCCTACCATTGCCAAGGTCCCTAGAGGCACAGGGAGACTTAGATGAGGAACCCCCTGAGCCTGGCTCTGTTGGCAGACATAGGCATGCCCAGTATGCCTTGGCCTTGGCAAAGAGGCAACACAGCACATACACTGACACCCTAGGGACCCAGGGACTGACATCTGTCTCTGACTTGCACACACAGTAAAAAGGATGCCACACACATCCCACTACCTGTACCTGACAATGTATAGGCTGTGCAGTGCGTCCATCAGACAGAGTCAGCCCTGAAGCACTGCCCTCACAACTGCTGCAGGCACAAGATAAGTCACTCTTCTTAGCAATAAATGAATGGAGTAAAATGTAGTAGCAGCATATCTATGGTATTGCTGCATGTATGCAAGGGAATGGGGTGGCCTACCGGGATAGTAGCAGATAACTGATAGATATGTGGGACAACAGGAAATGTCTGACAAATACTGGCATCCCCAGAATGTGCAGTAGTCCCCTAGGTGACAAACCTCACAGCAGTATATGTGGGGGACTAACAAACTGGGGGGGTTATAGGTCACATGCATGGATGTCAATGTGGCAGTCCTATACACACCTGTCAGCCTCTCCCAGCAAGTCAGCTGTATAAAATCATAAAGAAATGTATGTAAGAGACCCACAAATAGGGACAATGATGACATATCCCTCTTACAAACTTACACAGTGATATCACAGCAGGTCTTGAAGTTGCATGAAGTCTCTGAATGGTAAGAAGTCTGAAACTCAAATATCTGTCATTACTTTCTAAACTTCACTCTTTAGTGATATGGCAGTATTCTTGAAGACAAGAACAATACTATGCTGAATGGAACCAAAATGTAAAGCAGATATATGGACAGTCTGTGCAAATTTGTACAATTCAGAGGTATGCCACCCCTCCCCCAACACACCTGTGCTCCCATACAAATGTAGTAACATTCATGTTTATAGGGTAACAGCAGCAGAGCACACATTCCTAGGCCTGTCACAATCAACTTGATAACTTGCTGCATGTCCACAATATGTAAGGGTCAATGAGCTATGTATATGCATGGTTAATACTGTCAGGAAGTAGCTTTCACTTATTCTTGGCTGTTGTGGCTTAGTGGTCTAGGTACAGTACTGTGGTTGCCAGGGTCTATGTTTCCAGACTTTTTGTGCCATCTATTTTGCATGTCAGCTACACCTACAGTAGGAATTGTACACACTGTCCACAAGTCAATATCCATTACTGCAGGAAAGCTGGAAAATTCAGGGACATAGGGCCACACATATGGACATTACACAGCTTGGAGTAACCTACATAGTGCCTAGTAGGACAGCAGTTTCTTGAAAGTCACGGTACTTCCAGGTTATAAATGACTGCCACCTTACTGTGACAGTACTGACAAGTCACTGGCCACCATCCGTACACCAGGAATGACAGGCTGTCACAGAAGGAACACAAGTATGCCTCGTATATCTGTTCTGCTTGTCATAACATTGCATTTGCCTGCCAAACTAGTTGCAAAACAGTAAAGGTTGATATGAAACATCAATGGCAGACAGTGGAGAAGCAGATGTCATACATATAAAAAAAAAGCAAGCTAATATCAAACCACTCTCCCAACTGTCTGCTTAGCAGAACAATATTAACACCCTGTCCCCATGTGTGGGCCTGTGTCTGACTGTCATATATGAGCCTGTCCAGATGTCAGTCTGTGATGTTTTAACAGCTAGGGCCAACATGTAGCCTTATAATAACAGCAACACAAACCAGCTAAGGACCACAGCAGATGTAGAGGTGCAATGATGGATAACCTGCTAAACAGATACACTCACAGGTGTGAAGTCCATAACTCTGTGTGTGATGTTACAGCTCATACCCTGCTCACACCAGAAATACAAATACATAACAGCAGCAACTGTGGACAAAACCTGTGACTGTACAACAGAAGGACAAATAGACACATATAAGAGGTAGGGGAACCACTATCCAGACAAATGGAGAATGTGCACACCAGAATAAATTATGCAGTAACATAGATTCCATGCAGTTTATGGAGTCAGTAAACATCACCCACAACTACAGAACACACACCGACATATGTGGAGGTTCTCAATAAAACAAACACAACAGAAGACACCTCAGAGGCAAGTGACAAGTCCACAAACCTCCACACTACAGACCATGGATAATCCACACACCAGTGTGTCACAACCACTAAGGCCTTACCATAAACCCAACATATTACTCATAGGGCAGTCCATTGTGAAACACACAGATGTGTCTCTCACCAGGCTGGATAAGGAGAAAGTCATAGTTACTTGTTTGTCAGGTGCCAGAATCTGCCATATCACACATACACACAAGTCTCTCCACAATTTGTACTGTTATGACTGTGTCCTACCCCCTGTCAGTATGAATATCATCAGATGTACCTCCCTGGACTATAGCCAGACATACATGATTGAGCGTTTTGAATATGTGTCCCATGCAGATATATCCCTAGGCTTAGGCAGCATTCTACCATCACCCAGAATGATGCCTCAATACAAACAGAAAATGATTGACATTAACAATTGGCTTACTTTCTGGTGTCATCCCAGAAGGATCCAGTGTCTGACAGCCTGTGAACATATGATCGACAGACCATGCTGTTTTGCTACAGATGGCCTGCATCTGTCTCACTTGGCTTCAGGCTTCTGGCAAAGGACCTTGTCTCCCCCATAGTGCCTTTATTAGAAAAAGTCATGGGCTCTATACTACCAACATAAAACCCTCAACAAAATGCAAATTAAAGGTCATGCCTCTAAATGCTAGGAGTCTATACATGAAACTGCTTGCATTGCAAGCATGCTTAACCCTGGAAGATGCTGACGTGTGCAGTCACAGAAACCTGAGTCAAAGCTGTGCAGAGCAACCCCTCCTTACCTGGTCACTCATCCTATCACATAGCCAGACCCCAAAATGTGGTCAGAAAAGCCAAAGGAGGTGGAGTACAAATATATATGAAACAGACACACATCTCCAGGATGGCCAAACAGTCTGATGCACAAATTATATGTAGCTACAGGCCCACATATTTGACTCAGGATGCCCATTCCACCTATCTGGACCTTTACAGGTATATCAAGTTTCAACCCTTTACCCTGATCTTAGCTGACTTGAATTACCCAACCACAAATTGGAAGAACTACTCATGTCAGAACACAAATGCACAGAGATTCCACCATTTGATCAATGCAAATGACTTGGGACAGCTACTTGATACCCTCTCAAGATGCGATGCATATCTTGGACTTGGTAGTAACCAACATGGTTAACCACTGCAACACCCCTTCGGTATCATCCTCCCTGGCAAGATCTGACAAAAAGAGTGGTCACTTTTGATATCATCATCTCCCCTGAACCCCCCCCCCCCCAGCTATGCTAAACAGAAAAATTCTCCAAAGCTGATTACAAACACCTGAGGGATGGTATGAACAGCTGTACAGCCCCCTCCCCCACTGTACGAACAGGCAGCAATGTACAAATGTACACCAAAGTATTATATGGGCAAATATATTGATGCATGGAATCTGGAATACCTGACAGGACAATGCCATCCTCTACAAGGAAGAGTACACCTGTCTGGTGGACACCTGCAATAAATAAACTATGTAACAAAAGGAGAAATTGCTGTCCATGACCAAGAAGGAGCAGGTGCTCAATTGGAAGACATCTCTCCACAGCCCAATCAAGCAAATATGTGCAATAGTGAAATCCTCTAAAGGCAACTCCAAGACCAAATTGGCCACATCTACTAGACACAATCATAAGGCCTTCTTCACATATGTCTGTAGTCTCAAAGGAAGCTCACACATCTGTGCAGAACTGGTGGTTAGGGACACCACATACATAAATGCCGCAGATATAGTCAATTTAATGGCTGACAGATGCAGCGGAAACCTCTCCCCTCTGTCCCCCTCATCAGTACCTGTCCCTCACCCCTCATCTCTAGGGAAGAGGTCACCACTACTCTCTCAAAGGAAAAAAGGACAGTCTCCATGGTAGCCCACAACATCACAGCCTGCATCCTACATGAAGGGTTTATATTAAATCAGTGAATGCTTAAAATAGCGAACCCTGATTTATCAACCTTTTTAGAGTGAAAGCTGACAATCCTGAAAACACGGAACAATTATTTTTTTTTCCCAGGGAAAAATTGCTGGGCCGTTTTTGGGACTTTGCCATTTCATTCACTGTGGTGCGATCTCAGAGTTGGTATATTTAAGTAGGGGGTGTGAGGGCAAAGCCCCCCACTTTATTTTGTGCTTTGAACTTTTTTTGTTTGGACCAGCAATTTTTTCCCTGGGTAAAAAAATCACTGTTCTGTGTCTTCAAGATTGTCAGCTTTCACTCTTAAAGGGTTGATAAATAAGCATTTGCTATTTTAAGCATTCACTGATTTAATATAGACCCTGCATGAACCCATGCATGAACCTGCAGCAGCATTAGGCACCCTAGTCTACCAAAGCCTGAGTACTGGCTTTATCCCAGCTGAGTGGAGGACAGACACTGTTATCCCTTTACCCAAAGGTGGAGTGTTCACTGATCCATGAAATCATAGACACAGCAGCCTAACTACCCTGTTCTGCAAGGACATGCAATGGATTATCATGAACCTTAGTAACAGGGACATTGGCAAATTCCAAATAGTTGACCACATACAGTTTGGCCTTGCCAAGGGGTGGCATGTCTGTGAAATCTGTTACACTTCACTGAGACAGTCACCAAACACATGGACAAGGGAAAGACGGTGCACACTGGCCAACCTGACTTGGCCAGACCCTGCTAAAGTACTACACACTTGCCTATCCTACATAAACTCTGCTAACTAGGCATCAATCCATATGTGACCACATGGGTAGCAAACTGGCTCACTGATAGAACCCACTTAATCATAATAGGGGTAGCCAAATCAAGCAGTACATCCCTAACAAGTAGTGTACCCCAGGAATCAGACTTGGGGTGTTGTGTATATGGGATATACTTCTCTAAGGTGCATTCCAAAAATAGTGGCCTATGGCTTACCAACTTTGAAGATGACTGCAAGCTGGGGACTGTCACCAATTCTCCAAGTGATGTGGATGTCCTCCAAGAGGGTGTCACCAAAACAAATGACTGCTGCCAGAAACATGTCCTCAAGCTTAATGGCAGGCAATGCATCATCATCCCCTTTGGGGAGATTGCAGTCCCCACATATTATCACATTAACAACAATGCCCTACATACATAATCACTAGTGAGTGATCTGGCCACCCAGATTGATAGCAACTTGACCTCTCATGCCATGTTGCTGCTGTGCTACAGATAGCTTTCTACATGGACCACCCCATAAGTAAGGGTATCTCATCCAGAGACATAGAGGCCATAAGATTCATGTATTCTACCCTTATAAGGTAATTAGTGAGTACAACACCCCATTCGATATGTACCTTACAAAGCATATGCAGCAGCTGGATAGACCACACAGGTTCCTCACCTGCAGAATCCAGGGCCTCAGACACTTACCCTACACACACAGGCTAAAAGCACTGTCCCTCTACTCAGTTTTACATAGACTCCTCAGTGTTGACCTATGTCTGGCATACAAAGCAATATAGAGCCAGCCTTGGTGGGACTGCTGCATATCTGGAAGTCAGGTTACACTGCAGCAACTTGTAGGTGCAGCATCAACGTGGTGTGTGATATCAACAGGACTTGTTGGTGTAACAGATATGTGTCCCACAGACTCCCCCATCTGTGGAATATACTCCTTGTCCACATCAAGCAGAGTACCTTGATAGCCCCCTTGAAGTGCATTCAGGATAACTGGATGGGAAACAGAAAATACAGTCCTGGGTTTCCACTGTTGTGTCTGCTGGGCAAGCACTCAGGGTACTGACATGATTAAACATATGGGCTACACTCATGTCTGCTAGGGTTATAAAGGCCTCAGGGCCAATAGCCTAATAATCTTCTATAAATTTATAAACAAATGTCTTTCAGCAGGTCACCACATTACTCTATACTGCTCTGCCACTGATATACCAGGACATCACACTGCTATGTAGAATACAGCACACATATTATGGAAAGCTCTGCTCAGTCCAATGCACTCTGTACCCACACCAATATATGACATTCCAGTTAATGGGGATACCACAGAACCAGGAGATACCCGGACAGTATATCACTGAGGGGTTGGACTGTTTACACAGCTTCATCAGCCAATCTGCTGTAGTCATACCTCTCAAATGGCCAGATCTTTGTCTCTTATTTCTGGTCTGTTCCTCATAACATTTGTGTTTTCTGCTAAATCACTGGGATGTGAGGATTTATGTCAGAAAATAATGACATGCATTTCAGTTTCAGACCTCATATTCTTCAGAAAATGTATGCTAAAACAAACACTGTTACTCTAGCAACTGTCTATGTTTATAAGAGTAATATTTATAATATGTCCCTAAGTGTAGCCCATTGTCCCCCCATTTTGACAGGCTTTGTTCAAATTTAATCTACTAACAGGTTGAGAGGTATGGCTGTCACACACAGAAGCCTGTGCCGGAGTACAGTTATTTGTGGAATAGACTCCCACTCTTACTATAGAAGGTCATACTGGGCATGCTCCTACACTTAGAGAATTACAGCCCATGTGTAAACCCACATCAGATTATGCAAGTGCATTGTGCCTATATGTCTTTGCATACAGACAGCTATGTACGGCTTAACTGTCTCTACCCATGCCCATCACACAGGATTACCTTCAGCTATCTGTAGGTGGCCCATATGTGATATATCTGCATCTGTTGAGTGTGATAGACATATATACAGGCAAAATATGCAAATATATCAATCATACACTGGTAGAGACAGGGGGGAGAGAGAGAGAGAGTGAGAGAGACAGACAGACCATGATAGACAGAGAGAGAGAGAGAGAGAGAGGGAGACACATACAGAGAGTCATAGAGAGAGGGAGAGGGAGAGAGAGAGGGGGAGAGAGACACCCTGAAAGGTATAGAGTGATGTCCTGCTGCAGACAATTGCACACCAGTTGTAAGTACTGGCATGTGCCACTATGAAGGTGCTGCATAATAGTAGTGAGGTAGTGCTTGTAATCTGACATCACCTGCCTTTGTGTGTGTGTGTGTGTGTGTGTGTGTGTGTATGTTTGTTTGTAGGTTACAGTATTTTGAATCCTTGCCCACCCAAATTACACTTCCCATTGCCCTACTTTACAATGGCTGCTGATGTCACTCACCTTAGAAGTACCTTCAGACACTCTTCAGCCCACTAAGCTCCATGGTGCATCTGATAACTGTAATAATGTAGTACAAGTAACTAGATAGGTAGAGGTTCTAATCTCAGCACGTGTGTGTGTGTGTGTGTGTGTGTGTGTGTGTGTGTGTGTGTGTGTGTGTGTGTGTGTGTGTGTGTGTGTGTGTGTGTGTGTGTGAGAAAAGCATATTTCCTGTGTGTGTGTTGATTATATCATTTTGAGGACTGTTGCAACCACTACAGTTCTCATTGCTTTACTTTACAAGGCCTTCTAATGTCATTCACCTTAGAATTACCTTCAAATTCTCTACAGCACAATAAGCTCCATGGTGAGTCCAATAACTGTGTAACAGTCTAGTACAAATAACTAGACAGGTAGGGGTTCTAATCTCAGCACTGGTAACTTTGTGTGTGTGTGAGAAACTTATTCCCTGTGTGTGTGTGTGTGTGTGTGTGTGTGTGTGTGTGTGTGTGTGTGTGTGTGTGTGTGTGTGTATATCTGTGTTGGTTATACCATTTTGAGGCCTGTTCCACCAAGTATTTTATGACCACTGCTGCTACATGATGGTCGAATGTGAGGTTGTTATCATCCTGAGTACCCAGGTCTCTCAACACAGGTTGTGTGCTCAGTGAGTTGCCACTGATGTGGTAATCAATAGGAGTCATGTCTTTGCCAAATCGTATGGTTACACATCTTTTGGCATTTAGGTTGAGGTCATGCATTTGGCACCAGCCATCAGTTGCTGTGAGACCCTCTTGCAATATGTTAACATTGATTGGGGAATAAATGACAGCACTCAACTTATAGTCATTGGCAAACTTGGTCAGCCACATGGCTTTCAATTTTGCTTGTACCTCCGACAAATAGCTGCAAAACAGTAGGGGTCCCAGGACAGATCCCTGGGAAACGCCATTACTGACAGATCTGCTATTGGAAGTGGGTGTGCCTATGTTGACTTTGAGGGTCCTGTCGGTCAGCCAGTTGGCCACCCACGAGGAGATAATGATTTACACCAAGTGGTGTTAGCTTTTCGATGATGACCTAGTGGGGGATTGTGTCAAAGCCCTTGGCTAACTCAAGGTCAGCTGTATGTACTGACTTTTCCTCGTACAGGGCCTTGTTGACACTCTCCAACAAGTCAGCCAGGTTCAACAGGCAGGAACTGGCCTTGATGAATCCGAATTGGGTGGCCTCAAGTGCTTGGAGATTGCCTATGTCCTTGTTTATGAGATCCATAATAATACGCTCCATGGCTTTACAGATCTGACCTGTCAAGCTAATGGGGCAATACTTTCCAGGGTCAGTAGTGGCACCACCTTTGTGTAATGGGATGGGAATGATCATTATCCACTATGCTGGAAGGAGGGCAGTATTTATGCTGTGGTTGAATAGGATGCTCAATGGCAAAGGCATTTCTTGCTGGAGATGGTGCAGAATACATCCTGGAATAGTATCAGGTCCCATGGAAGCAGTGTATTTTGCCACGTTTAAGGCCTGCATCACTTGATTTACAGAGATGTCAGGTGCGGAACAGCTATCAGGGATGTGGTAATGGCCTTTGCGGGGGACAGGGGGGTGATGTTTGCACTGAACCTATCTGCTACCAAGTTGACTAAGTCAACAGGATCAGTGTATGTGATACTGTTAAGGAGTAATTTAGAACAAACCTGGCCTTTGCCACAGAGGTTCCTGATGTACCTGAAGAAGACTGTATGTGGTTCACCACATAGGTAAAGGGCCCTTATTCACACAAAAGGTGGACATTCCCTCTGAATAGTCCTGAGTCAGTACAATAATACACAAACAGCAAAACACCCAGGTGACATGTATGAGGGCCAGCTGGCTGTGTCAAGGTGCATGCATGCAAGATTACACTGTCTGTCCCCGTTGTCCCTCACACACTGTTGCATGCATCTGCACCTACGTGAACATGTACAGATGCAGCCATACATTAGCAATGAAAAGGTCACTGGTGTTTCCAGTCTGCCATACTCAGCTTTGTAATGCTAGCAGCTCCCCAGCCTGTACACACACACAAACACCTTGGGAACACAAACAGGATAAGGTATGTGATGCAACAGTCAGCAGTGATAACAGCAATAATGCATCATGGCAGAGAGGTACCTACACTTTGATGTGTACCCATAACAATTGCCAGCAGACAGCACCTTACACAGCATATCATTACTACACTGTACTGTATTTGGCCTGTGTATCAGTCCCACATTAGCATGTCCCTGCATCAGTGGTATGATAACAAGGATGTGGTGCCGGCATCATCACATGCACAGGGTGTGGTGTGGGTTGGCCAAAGGCCTAGGTTGGCCATATAGTTGACATGTATGTGTGTGTGTGTGTGTGTGTGTGTGTGTGTGTGTGTGTGTGTGTGTGTGTGTGTGTATGTGTCTGGAGGGGTGGTGTTCAACTGGGCCATGGAGAGGAGCTGTATGTCTGCTGATGACCTGCATGTGATAGTGATGCGTGACTGTGTGTATGCACACGGTCAAGCTATGTAGTACCCCTACATGGGGGTATGTTGGAGACCCATGGATTATACATGGCAGGATGTACATTTCAATGTGTCCTGCCACTGACATGGGATCTGATGCTGCAATTTGTGTCACTGGCACCACCAGGCCCAAGGCCAGATGCGGTACTACTCTCTTATGGTGACTGCTGTCTGCTTGATCTGTGTCCCTCATGGGACCAGCCAGGCACATGTGCCCATGGTGTGCTACAGTGGGGTGTGGACGGCACCCTCCCTTCAGTAGTGCTGGTGGTACTCCCACTGTGGGAGTGTGAATGTGCATGGCCATGTGGCCTCTCAGCTGATGTTGCTGACCTACATCCACGTGTTCAAAGCCCTACTTCCACCACATGCACAAGCACAGACATTGCACATTTGAGCACTGACAATGTCTCAACCCACCATCTATCCACAACATTGGCTAAATGATGTACACCATCAACAATGCCATGGAGTCGTCATGCATGACAGGTAGTGTTGCATGCATGACCCTGGCATTCGGGTTGTATACCATTCAGAACATGCATGTGCCTCCATGATGGATTGCAACATGCATCAGGTGACACCTGCTGTTACACCTCTGACAGGGGATGGATGGACAGCTGTCCTCCTTTGAGCACCCCTGTCAATCTGCCTGTGTGGGACCTTGCCAGGTCTCTGGCTATGGCTACTATCGACAGTCACAGATGCCATAGTTGCCACACTAGCCTGTTTGATGCCACCACCGTCCCACTGTCCAATATCTGTAGGTGATGGGGACTGGGTATGAGCGTGCATACTGACTGTGTGCAGGGACATTGTGGCTGGAAGTGGGATGACAACCAATGTTACAGATTCAGCTCCCAACAACCCCACCTGTGACTCACTATGACCACCATCATCATCAAAGTCCATTGAGACACTGACATCAGGTTGTGAGTGGAAGAGACCACTACCCCCTTTTTCACCTGTGAGGGTGCGGCAACAAATGTAAATTACCACATACACTATAATGTTTGCTGATCCACACACACACACACACACACACACACACACACACACACACACACACACACACACACACACAAAACCTCCACCTGGTGAGTGACCTGCACTGGCCTTGTTGGTGGCTTGGAAGTTTGAGCCATGCATTCACCCTGCAGTGGGATGGGTAGCCTGTTTATACCAGGCAGGGTAGCTAACTACGCCTTTTACTGGTTTAACCTGGTCAACTGGATGATTAACAGCACATACAGACTTAGGATACCACCTGTGTCCCTGTTGGATAAGGACATCAGCTGCTGCCTTGCATGCACATGGGCTAAGATGTGACCTAGGGATATCTTTGCTCAGGGCCCATAGTCTAGTAACCAGGTATGGTATCAGGAATACCACATATGGCCTGACTGATCTGACAGACTGTGTTGTTATGTGTCCACACATATGACTGCCATGAACAGCTGGGTGTCCCCTATGGGCAGTGTTACAGTACATATCCTCCAGCAATCATCCGAGTAATAGGTGAGTGGTACTAGAAGTGCATGTGGATGTTCCAGCAACATCTGATGTACAGATTAACTTAGAGCACTGCACATCTGCTGTAGGGTATCCTCCTCATAGGTGTGTGACATCTGCAGTACCCAGATGTATTCAGAGTGTGTACATGTGGTTGATAGATAGAGACCCCATGCCAGAGAACTATGTATTTCCGGACACCAGTTGAATTTAACATAACTGAAAAAACACAGCCCTGCCAAGTATTGGACCAAGGATTCTCTGAACTATAGTTCACTGCAATACAGCAGTAGTCCACCTCAACTTTTGGGAATTACAGCTCTACTTAACAACATATCCTGACTACCAGCAACACTACTTCTACATATATATATATATTCTACAGTATGTGGTGGTTGTCCCCAGAGTTTGGGGAACATGTCTGTGACATAGCAGGTCCATAGCAAACAAAGTCTTATGATTAAGGCCTTCATGTAGGCCTTCTCCCTTCTTTTGGCCTGTGAGGAGGACACTATGGAGGTGTGGGGGCTACAGCATAACAGAGGGTATGTAGAAGTACTGTTCACTGTTTGGACTGATGTGCTATGTCCACAGTCTTGCATGCTATGTTTGGCATTGTTAATACAGTTTTTGGATTCTGTGGCAGGTTATTGTTTAACAGTGTGTGTTGTTCTCAGTAAGGTGACAGCTGGATGTATGTGCCATACATCCTTTGCACCTAACTGTGCATGCTGCTGCAATTGCTACTGGTGTATGAGCTGTGTATGTTTGTAGGGGGAAACTGTGCTACATGTCCCTGTTCCCTGGACACCCCCCAACCCTTTATGTATGTGTTTTGTGTGGATGCCCAGTTGTAGGTATTTGTGAGGTATGGTGGGTCTGTAGCAGGTAGCTGAACATCCAGCTGGATGTGTGGCAGGCCATAGCTGCTGTATTTTGGGCACGAATTGTACTGGGAATTGTTATTGGTAATTGTGCTGAGATTGGGGGGACAGCATGCTGTATATGTCAGTGAAGGAGCAGTGTCAGCTGTTGTGAGACAGCATGGCTGGGGTGAGGATAACCATTACAGTCCAGGTGAAGCATATGCCTCTGGTAAATATGCTACATTGTAGCATGGAGAGGGTGGTTGGGTAGGTTTAGGTGACTTATTGGTATTTGTGGGATGTGTTCCACCCTGCGTGCCTTTGACATGGTACTGGGGGAAGCAGTGACTCTGCTAGGGGCAAGCAGATCTGCTGGACATTGCAGAGCTCAGTCAACTGTAGGATGTATTGCAAAGCATGTAGTTGTGCAGCAACAGACTGGACTGTTGCCCTGGAATGTGGGAGTCCATATGACAACATGCTGGGAATACAGCAGAGTAATTACTGTTCATTCTATCATTCTGCAGCAGTCTGTGCAGTTGTGAGCTGTACCCGACATCATAGGCCTCCTGTGACTCCATCAACATGTCTTTGGCTGTGTAATGGTTCAGTGTGTGCATCAGAAGCCCCAGTCTGCTGTCAGTTAGAACATTATATGTAGAAGTAGTGTTGCTGGTAGTCAGGATATGTTGTTAAGAAGAGCTGTAATTCCCAAAAGTTGAGGTGGACTACTGCTGTATTGCAGTGAACTATAGTTCAGAGAATCCTTGGTCCAATACCTGGCAGGGCTGTGTTTTTTCAGTCATGTTAAATGACTTTACTGAAGACTATATTTAAAAAAAAGCACTCCTTCACCAGAACTGAGATGGCCTAGTGGTGTGTTGCTATGACTGTACTTCAGAAGGACCTGGGTCCAATAGTTGGCAGTGTTGTGTTTTGTCAGTAATGTTAAATGACCTTACTGCAGAATAGATTTAAAAAAACAAAACAAAAAAAAAAAAAAACTCCCCAGAAGTCAGATGGCTGAGTGGTGTGTTGCTGTGACTGTCGTTCTGAAGGTCCTGGGCTCAATATGTGGCAGAGTTGTCTTTTTTCAGTAATGGTACCTGACTTTACTGCAGAATGTTAATTTAAAAAAACATTAAATCCTTAGAAGTCAGATGGTCTAGTGGTGTGTTTCTTTAACTGTAGTTCAGAAGATGCTGTGTTCATTATATGCCAGGGCTGTGCCTTTTCAGTAATGTTACATGACTTTACTGCAGAATATATTTAAAAACACTATTGCTCTCCCTGTATCAGATGGCCTAGTGCTGGATTGTTTTGACTGTAGTTTAGAAGGTGCTGGATTTAACACCTGATAGGGCTGTGTTTTTTCAGTAATGTTACATGACTTTATTGCAGAATACATTTAAAAAACACCATTAATTCCATTCCTTTTAGATGGCCTAGTGGTGTGTTGCTTTGACTGTACTTTAGAAAGTTCTGGGTTCAATATCTGGCAGAGCTGTGCTTTTTCAGTAATGTTACATGACTTTACTGCAGAATATATTTAAAAAAACACAATTAGCTTCCCAAATCTCAGATGGCCTAGTAGTATGTTTCTATGACTGTAGTGTAGAGGATCATGGCTTCAAGCTCTGGCAGGGCCAGCAATTTTCTTGCTAGGCAGAACTACTACTACTACTACTACTACTACTGTATCTGGATGAAACAGGGTGATTAAAGCAGTTTTAAGCAGCTTTAAGTGGGTCTGTATGGTTTTGCTTGACATGCCACAATGCCAAACATTGCTTAGGTCCACTTAACTTCATGGTACACTGCTTATCCCTGTTTAACCCCATGCTAACATTAAAACAGAAAAGAAAAAAAGAGAGACAGGGAAGTGGTGAAATGGGGGAAAGCAGGGGGAAAAACAGTATGAAAGGCAGCTAGGGATGTGCAGGACATATGTAGGAAAGCACCATAGCTCTCCATTTCTTCTGCAGCAACAGGTGATTTTAATGTAGACAATTTGGGATTTAGAGCCTCACACCCCACAGGGACGGGTGGGGGTGACATACATTGCTGATTAATTAGAGGGTAAATTGAATGACGTCACTGTATGTGGGGGTGAAATGGAGAGCTATGTATGGGACATGATTTTTTTGTGGGGACAGATGCCCCCCTTTTATTTAAAGTGAGAGTGGGATGTTGGGGAAGGGTTGTAGGTAAGTTTGGGGAGGTAGGTTTCATAGGAGAGATTGCATTTGCAGACAGACAAGACAGACAAAACAGCAGAGAGGGGTGATGTATGACAGATAAGGGGGTAAACACCTTGGATGGGGAGGGTGGTTGGGAATTAACAATATACCAGATTAAAGACAAAAGTTTGTGGTAATAATCTTTATTTTGGGTAACATGACACAGTGGTTTATTACAGTCACAATTCTACATTCAGTAGTAGTGTACATCCTGTAGATGAGAAATTAATGTCATTTATTACTTTTACAGTAGCCCTGACACTGCACTATATTAGCAGGCTCATTCCTACACAGTATTAATTCAGTAGTCTCTTCCTTTCATCAATTGTAGCTTGTGTGCTGCAAAAATCTGTATTACACAGCACCTGGCATTAGTTACTTATAGGAATGGCAGTCTGACAAATTTATTTATTCAGTACAGTCAGAACACACTATACCTAATAATGGCAGCAAACAATGTACTCTTTCTTATTTATTGCACTACATACTGCAAGATAGATCTGTTCTCACCAGACTCTCAATGCAGCCTGGCCAGTCGGTCAGCATGGGCCTCCAGGTTGGCAGTCCTCTACTCTGCAGCTGTAGGGAAAACAACAGACATTATGCATATTTTTATATCACATACTCAGGCTAGAATTTGGTAAAACACAACATACTATACTTACAAACTACTGGGGCATTCCCTGTCTGAGCATTTTGGATCCATTGGGTCAAGAGCAGCTCATTCCTCTGCTTCAATTCATCATAATGGTGATGTACCTGCTCACCAGTTCAGGGGATTCCAGTGGAATTGGTAAGGTCATATACCAGACAGTCTCAGGCTTCTGCTTTGCACTGTGAGCCCTGGTACTGGCCCTGCAACAATCTGGCATCATGGTCTTTTACAAGGAGTCCAACCATGACCCTGGACTCCAAAATAACCCAGCACTGTGTATGGAAGAGCACTCCCTCTCCTACTCCAGCCATAGCTACTTCAGTGATTAAACTCCAACAGCTTATGGCTGTATTTCCACCTGTGCTGTTTAAATACAGCCATATTGCTGGCCTTTGCCATCATTGGACTATTTTCAAAAATGCTAGGCTATGCTTAGCAGTGCTCAAACCTGCTAAGCTGAGTTGAGCAGGGCTTAACGTGACAAATGCTGAACAGTGCTTAGCAGTGCACAAATCCGCTAAGCACTGCTAAGTATTGCTCAAATAAATTTCTTTAAGCATTGTGTAGCTTGATTTAGCAGTGCTGAATCAGGTTTAGCTTAGGGCAAACAATACTTTTAATTTAAAAAAAAATCAGACTTGAATAACTATAACTCGTTACTCATCAATTATTAATAAGTGTTTACATTTATATTACATGACATTGAGATTTTGGACCAGCTACACTACCCTACTTGACACATATTACATACTACATAATTAAAGAAATAATATACAACTGCTTTCCCATGTAAAAGCTAACTGGTCCATCTTGGTATTTGAACTGTGCACCAACTGCATGCAAAGCCAAAACTTTACCCACAATGCCAACTCAACAGTAAGCATTTAAGCTATACATTTCTATATAGCTCTGATCTAACATTTAAGCAGTGCTGAGCAAAGCGCCGTGGTGAGCAAACCCACTCAGCCATGCTTAAACTTTAAGTGCAATAGAAAAAAAATTATATATGTTTCAATATTTCTATAATAAGCATTTCAGTTTCAGGCCACATAGTCTTCATCGTGATCCATTCTAATGCAGCACCTGTCATTCTATCAACTTTCGCACTTTGTATGGGCCACTGATTTTAACACTTTTATTTGGGCATTTGTCCCATTTTATTTATGTCAGTGTCCACATTTCTTGCTCTAAGAGGTTGAGAGCTATTGTTTCAGTGTCCATGGACACTGTTTACTTTTGTAAAGTGCCATATGGCACTTTCACAGTGCAGGGGGCATGTTACAGATCTGCGAGCAGTACTGCGACACCGCTTCTGCACTCATTCTGTGCCCGTGTTTGCGACTCCATCTCAGTAGCTTGCCTTCATTAATATATAAGGCACATTGCTGAAAGGGGGATGCAGACACAGACACAATACACTTTGTGTACGAATAACACTATTTGTACACAGAGTTTATTGAATCCTGGGGAGAGTTTCAATTAATGCTGGATTCAAACCATTGTCGAGATGAAAAAACTAAGTGTATAGACTTGATTATTATTTCAACACCCCACAAAGGAAATTCTACTTCAAACATGTCAAACCACATAATGAAGGGACAGTGATGACATATTCAACCAATGGAAGATGTACAATGGATATAAAAAGTGTACTCACCCCTGTTAAAATACCAGGTTTTTATGATATAAAAAATGAGACCACAATAAATAATTTCAAAACTTTTCCCACCTTTAATCTGTCCCATATCCTGTACAATTCAATTGAAAAAACAAATATGTTAGGGGAAAAATATAAACAATAACAAGCATACAATAAGCTGGCTGCATAAGTGTGCACACCCTTAAACTAATACATCTGATAACCATTGATGCTGTGGCTAAAAATCTATTTTTAGAAAAGTGCTTTATGTCAACACTTCACAAGGGAAGTTATACTTTGCTCCATCCAGTAGTCAAAGAACTGTTATCTGCTGCTAAGTATTGTCTTTATTCTACCTTTACTCTGTATTCTGGCACTGCACCATGTTTAAGTAACTTTGTAGGAGGAAAACTGGACTGCTGTGGATGATGGCAACAACTCACCAGGTTTTGCCATAGGACATGAGCAGCCATTCACTGTCACTTGGCCTTGGTGCACAATACCAAACTCAGTGTGAATATTGAGGACATAAAGTGAATAATTTCTTATGTGCCATTTCTGGCCAAATGTGTACTGTGTAATTGTATTTTGTGACTAGATTAAACTTCTGAAAAAGAATTGCTAGGATGTAAGACTTTAGACTAAATTTGATGAATTTGGACTGTCACCACACCAAGACTAGGTGACAGCAACAGAATAATGTTGTACAGCCAACTGTACCAAATCAAGTGCATCAAGAAGACACACAGATGAAGTAGAGGGCTATGTATGGGTCTTTGTTTTTTTTAAGAGACAGGTGTCCATTTTTTATTTTTACTTTTAAAGAGAGAGGAATGTTGGGGAAGAGGCTTAGGAATGTGAGGGTCAGGTAGGTAGGGTAGGTGAGGAAGCAGGTGCAGACATACAGGACATAAAAGATAGGGATGGTAATGGACACAACAGGTTGGCGGATACCATGACTGGGGATAGGTAGGGGACATTGGAGGCACACCCATATCAAGCCTGAAAGTAATGAGAATCTAGTCCGCACCCTCAGAACTGTCATCAATGTCTTCTGTCTACGTTTCATGTGTCAGTGCTTGACATTGCAACATCTTGGCAATATGATAAAGCACCTTTTCTGCACAGCCAATTGGGGCACCAAGACTCCTTTCCATTATAACCACTACCAGCTCTGTCATCTCTTGCCAGGTGACAAAAATCACCACTTCCACTACTACTACTCCCAGAGGGTACCAGTGTACCAGCAGCCAGGGCAAAGCTACCTAACACAGATGGAACAGGTAGAGCAGGGGTTGTGGAGGCAATGCCGACAGGTTGTGACCCCAAAGTGATGAGTGACTGTGCTGCCATCTGTGGAGGTTTGGCAGGTTGAGCTGCAGTGGTTGGTGTACCTCTCTGCATGTTGCTCATTATTTTTTAGCAGGAAATTATGCAAACAGCAGATTGTTGTTAAATAATAATCCCCCCAAAATAAGAAAAAAAAGAAAGAAAGGGTGGCAGGAGACACATAAAAGAGATAGATATATTGCATGTCACAGTACTATAATTTTTAAATAAACTTGGTTTGGCAGTACATAAACAATTATGATAATTTTCTATTGTACACCTTTGCCGCATCCATATATGATGGAAATGAATCTATGTGTCATAAAATAAACAAATCTCACTGTTATGGTATAAGAAACGGCAGCCTTCATTTCCCTGTGATGGATAGGAAATAAGCATTCTAATTTAATAATTGAAATTACCATAATTTAATCTTCATGACATATTGCTGCTACTAAAGTTCTGGCTTGAATTTATACCCGAGCCATATTTACCTTATGTCTCTCTGAGGTGAGTTAATTTCTCCTGGTGCACAGCATAGTTTCCAGCTATCTCCTCTGTAGCTTTAAAGTACACACACACACACACACACACACACACACACACACACACACACACACACACACACATATATATATATATATATATATATATATATATATATAAAATGAGTAACTGCACTGGCTAGTTAGATCATTAATGTCATATTATAGACAGGTTATGGGTTGGTGTACTTACACAAGCTGGGGAGGTGTTTGCAGTCTTACATGCAGCCTCCCTTCAGCGTAGGAGGTCTGCTTGTGTTTCTTAAGGTCACTACAGTGGTGATGATATTGTTCCACAGTGTGTGAAATGTCTGTTGCATTGGAGACAGCCTTGACTAAGCTATTCCAAGCCTCAGACTTATACTGAGACCTGGTGTAATCCTCCTCTGACAGGCTATGGCTGTAGTGCTTCATGAGGAGTGCCACAAATATCCTAGACTCCTCCACACCTCACCTTTGTTCCCTAAATTTAGCACCATTCTCTCCATTGCCAGCCATGTCTGCAAAAGTCAAACTAAAAAATATGTCTGATTTGGCATCCAATTCAGATATTATGTGCTGCACAGCCTTGCCATTTGCATTTGGGCAAATGAAAGCAGATGGACTCCTTGGCAGATGCATTGGCACTACTCAAATCACATATCATTAAAGGTGAGAAACATGGTAATTGAGCTTTGTCATGTACTTTTTTGGGAAAAACAACTTGAAGACAACTGAAATGAATCACAGTGCATGTGTAGCAATTATCACAGCTAGTACTGGATTACACCAGTACATTCAGCAGTCTCAGATCTCACTGCCACATCAGTACTATCATGTATGGGATACAATATCAGGACTTTAGCTAATGCCATGGGAATGGAGAAAGGTACAGAGTACAGCAGAGATGTGTTATCTGTTCACACAACATACTCAATTAATATTGACATAATTTCAAATTAAGTATCTGTCAGTTTTAATCAATATTGACCTTACTTGAGTTTCCCACATTCATAACAAATGAGCATCAAGATTTAGTATGAACTCTCTCAGTAAAATGATTTGGGAACAGGTCTCAATCTCTGCATTGCCTGGACTGTTTCCCTAACCTCAACACTATACACATTATGTCACAGAGATAGGAGTGTGACAGTTTTCATTTATTTACTCAGTACTGCTCAGACTGCTATGGAAAGAGCAATAATGCCAGTCTTCATTGTGTTATTGATGGCAGTCCAAATAAAATTTGTCAGTTTTTACCTTGGGCAGTGAAATGTCATTTAGTCATATTGACTACTGCTAGTCAATGGATCACAATGCCAAACAGCATGCAAATAATACATTAAAAAAATAATAAAAATACAAATAAAAAAGATTTTTTAAATAAAGAATGCCTTTTTATTCAGTCACTCGAAAAAGTAAAAAATAAGGAAGAAGAGTGAAAACTTTGCAAAAGAAACAAAGACAATCTGATTTCATAAAAGCATTTTAGGTTGGTTTTCCTGATTCTGGTGATGAAGTATCAGAAGAAGAAGAAGCAGGAATCAGCAAAAATAATCTGGAATGCTTTTCTAAAATCAAGTTGTCTGTGTTTCTTTTGGAAAGTTTTCAGTCTTCTTTCTCATTTTTTACTTTTTAGAGTGACTGAATAAAAAGCATTCTTTATTTTAAAAATCTGTTTTTATTTATATTTTTATGTGTTACGTTTTAGTTTTTAAGCAAAATACAACAGTAATTCTGTATAAAACTAAAATACAACAGTAATTCTGTATATCACGCAATACACAGTATCTCAGCACCCTGGACAGCTTCTGGATTCTGTATAAAACTGAAAACCAGCAGTAAATTACACAATACACAATAGTTCATCACCCTGGACAGCTCAGTGCATTGAGGAGTCTGCAGCTGTAGCCAATAGGAAGAGCATGACAGAATCACAGAGAGACACAGCCAAAATCCCATTTCAATAAAAAGGAGTCTAATGATAATAATATAATAACAATAATAATAATAATAATAATAATAAAAAAATGCAGTTCAAATATTTTATATGTACAGTTCACACGTTTAAGCAACTTTGTTATCTTGCAACAGGAACCTTTATGGAGTTGAACACTCAAGCAAAGGTAGTGAGAACAAATGTTTAAGAGTATTTCCAATGTTTGTCACATATAAAGACATATATTAGTAAGGATAAAAAAGAGTTTAGATGTAATGATAATGTGACATTGCATCAAGTTACATTGAAAGTGCAGCAGAAATAAGTTATGAAAGTTGTCCTTTCTCATTTGACCATGACTATCTGGATGACTGGGGACAGAATATATATGTGTGAATGAGAGAGAGAGGACATGGGAATGTTGAGGATGCAGGGAGTAGAGTCAGTGAAGATGGATGAGTTTAAATACTTGGGATCAACAGTTCAGAGTAATTGTGAGTGTGGAATAGAGGTGAAGAAGAGAGTGCAGTGCATGGTGGGGTGGGTGGAAAAGAGTCTCTGGAGTGATTCGTGATTGAAGGTTACCAGTAAGAGTGAAAGGGAAGGTCTACAAGATGGTAATGAGACCAGCTATGCAATATGGTTTGGAGATGGTGGTACTGATGAAAAGACAGGAGTCAGAGCTGGAGGTGGCAGAGTTAAAGATGTTAAGACTTGCATTGGGTGTGACAAAGATGGACAGGATTAGAAATGAGTATATTTGAGGGTCAGCTCAGATTGAATGGTTTGGAGACAAAGCCAGAGAGGTGAGATTATGTTGGTTTGGACATATGCTGAGGAGGAAAGCTGGATATAGTGGGAGAAGGATGCTAAGGATGGAGCTGCCAGGTAAGAGGAAAAGAGGAAGGCCTAAGATAGTGTTTATGGATGTGGTGAGAGAGGATATGCAGGTAGTTGGCGTAACAGAACAAGATGCAGAGGAGAGGACAGGAAGAAATGGACGCAGATGATCTGCTGTTGTGATCCCTAATGGGAGCAACGGAAGGAAAAAAGAGAAGAAATTCTGGATGACTGGGGTAATAAAAACAGGATACTCATGTACTTACACAAAATTAAACAAAGACTGCAAACACTGCAGGTGTATCCCTTTTTTTCTTGTATGGTGCCCCATTCTCTGATTTATGCTTTCTTAATAGCAAGTCTATTTCTGTTTTATTGCATATGTTATCTTCATCAGTGCTTAAAGTACTCACTTGAATACTGACAAGATTTCATACTTAGGGGCAGTAACTGTCATCAGTAAAGCCAACATGTGAATGTTACAAATGTCGCTCTTTTAAATCATTCAATGTACTTTCAGACTTTTTTCCAAAAAGGGGAGACTGTGAAAGCTGATTGTTCCTGCAGTCAGAGTAATAATAGACACCTGGAAGTTATTAGCAGGTAACAATTCCCATTACTCGTCCTTGTACTGCAAGGACATACACGTAATCGTGTAGGTCCTTACCCCATGTTTACATACCCTACTCTTAGTGCAGATTGTGCTATTCAGGAATGTTGGTGATTTAACACTTCACTTTTATACTCACAGTGCTCACAGGTCTGACTCTGCACTATATAAATGTAATCATGTCTTGTATTGTACTGGAGATAGTGTTCTGATCTGAGAGCCTGATACTGCTAAAAAAGAAAACTTTTGGAGAAGTATCAATTTTCTGCCCTGCTGTATTGTTAAGGTATATTGCCATTTTTTGCATAATGCTTTTAGTTTAATATTAAAATCTGAATAGCACTGACTACTGAAAAGCATGTTTATCTTAAATGATTGTTCTTTTGTCCTTCTCTTTTGGAATTGCCATGTCTACATGACAAAAAGTATGCTACAGAATGCTACATGACCTATTTTTTCATTTGTATTTAATCTGATGTTTGTAAAATTATTGCAGATGAGTGCATTCTAACTTTGTAGGAAGGTCTGTCATTTTTACCTATGTTAGCAGAAAAAGAAATATATGTTCTTTTTGTGGATTTCTACCTGATTAAACTCCAAAGCAGCTGAGATGGCAGTTGTAATAGTTTTGTCTTACATTTCTGCTGCTGCATTTTTAATTGCTATTGCTGCAGTATTATACAGATACACCTGTGTTATCTGCATTACAGAAGTGTTACAGATCATTGTTGATATTTGATTTTGAAAAAAATTATTGGGTGGGGCTATCCTAATCTGTGTGTAGTCATAGACAGCATTAACTTTTAATTGTTGTGGGCATGTTGGATGCATGCAGTCACACATAACTGAGCTCACAGCCATCCTTTCTGTGTATTACATATATAATTATGTGTGTCTGTTTTCTGTTTCATCTCATACATGGCTATGGCAACCAAGAAGAAATCTGTACCATGCAAGCCACCATATAGTGATGCAGAAAATGAGGTCATTATCCAGGCATTACATCAGCATGTATATTTTCTGTTAGGGAGATGTACAGGTGACCAATCTGCTTGAGATGGGATATGGCAGCTGGTGGTCAATAGCATTAATGCTGTAGGAGGGCATGGGAGAACTTACTGCCAGATATGACACTGGCAGATGACATGATAACCTCTGCCTACTGTAGGGGAGGTGCAATTGCCCAGGAACAGATGTTTATGGATGGGTGGTCCTGCTACCAAACTACAAATAACAGAAACAGAAGATTTCCTGTCCACTGTCAGAGATCCAGATAGCTCGGCAGAGAGTTCCTACAGGATTCTTGACATTGGTGCAAATTTGGGTGACAGACCCAGAGTGTCACTAGCAGACTTTCCAGGTATGCAAAATTCAAGTGTCATTTTTGTATCTTAATATACATATTTCTTTGTTGTCTGATATATATGTATACATATATATGTGGTGTGTGTGTGTGTGTGTGTGTGTGTACATATATATATATATATATATATATATATATATATATATATATATATATATATATATATATATATTACATCTTAGACGTCCGATATATCAATATCTATCTATAATCATATACCGTATATATATATATATATATATATATATATATATATATATATATATATATATATATATATATATATATATACATATACACATATATATATATATATATATATATATATATATATATATAATATACTGTATATATATATACACACACACACACACACACACACACACACACACATATACAGAGAGACAGCTATAATGGTGAGTCAGACTACAGTCATAGAGAAATAGTGGAGGTTGATTAGGACTGGGAGGGAAATCCAACTGCTCACTTCATTTTTGTAGGAGAACATTTTTAATCTGCATTTGTTAAGGGGATTGTTTTATTGTTCTTGTTTCACTTTCATTGTAATACTTAGCAGACTTCTTTCCTTTCCATTTGTCACATACAGGCACTTCTGGATTGCAGGCTGCCAGCCTGCACATTGTAAGCACACATTTGGTTATTATTACTACTGTAAATAAGGTACAGTCAGGTCTATATAAAAGTAAAGTTTGCATTACTTTAGCATGTTTTGAAGTTTAAGGTGGCCTTGTAGTTCAGGGGTTAGAGCACTGGTCTAACAAATCAAGAATCATGAGTTCAAATCTTGTTAAGCCCTTTACCTGACTTTTAAGAGGTGGTGTTGGCATAACGGCTAACACCTTTACCTCATAGATACAAGATAAATAGTTTGATTCTGTCTTTGGGTTATTAGTCTTAAAATGGCCCTTTAGGGCTGTTAAGACTTGCACCCACTTGTGAACTCATACCCTTCGTATAAGGAAAATATATGATCAGTTTTATTCTCCCTTTTTCTGTGGAGTTTATTGCTTGTGATCATAGGTAATCCTAAGAGTGGCACTGTGAAACTCTACCACCTGATGTCACAGAATTGGTAGCCTCCAATGAAGTTGGTGAAAAAGAGACACGGTCTGTGGTGTAGAGAGTCAGTCTGATTCTGATGTCATGGCTTCCACATCTCTTGCCATTATTTAAGACACAGTCAGTATGCCTGTTCATTAGCCATGATACAGAGACCTCTGATATAGGACAAGTTGAGGGTGACAGCTGATAAGCTAGTGTGTTTGCTCCTGTTGCAAAGCCAGTAACTTCTTCTGGTAGCCATTGTGAGGTTATGGTGTCACACAGGAGGATGGGTAGGGATACTCAGAGGAGGCCTATACTTCACTCTCCTCCTGATGCTGGTGTATTATCATATGCCACCCTACATATGCACAGGGCCATAGTAGAGACACAGTCACATCTCACCAAAGCCTTGGAAGAGATAATGCAACTGACTTGAGTGACTCCCTGATCCGTGTGGACAACTCCTTGGACAGTATAAATAACACAATGGATTGGGCAATGGCAGTGATGGAAAGTCTGTTGGGGAGGGTGGGCATCCATGTGGCAATAAAGTAGCTACATCTTCTGTTGTTAACAGACATGGCCATGGAAGATCCCACTCCCTTAGTGACACTACATCCACTGCTCCATCAGTGATTGCAGTGTCTAGACCCAGATGTGGCAGGCCACAGGGAGATGGTACTGGATGTAGTCATCAGGACAGCTTGTCCAGCAGACATTGTTCATGTTCAGGTACCACCCTGACTTCTGGCTAGAGCTGTTAAAGTAGCAATGCAACTTCTGGCAGATGTAGTTCTTGTGGTTGGGGGTGACAATGCTAAACTTACTACTCTACCATGCATGTCTGAGATGCCAGGATGTAGTGCTAGCACAGTGCTTGAGTGTGTACATGCAGACACAGACACAAAGAACAAAACATTTCAGTTGTCTATACCAATTCACACACATGCAAGCTATCTATACAGTACTGTTGAATGCTATATGTCTGTTGTTGCTGGAACTAAACACTGTACACTCTGGCAGATAGATGTGTTTCTTACTTGCACACACTCACTTCTTTGGTGTCAGCCTTGCCCTCCTACACCTCCCCACCCTGTGCTAATGAAGATGACTGTGCCCTGCCATTTGCTCACGTCTTTGTGACTTAGGATTCCATATATGTCTGATGCACATAGTGGATAGCTAGTGCTTGCTTAGTCATAAGCTTGCATTTATCAATGTGCATTGTAGACTACAAGTTGTTGATTTCTTGTTCATACTCATTTGTGAATGACTGCTTCAATAATCTTGAACATCATTGTATTTTAGTTAGTATTGTCATTGCAGCATTAAAATCATTAAGTACTTCAGTCTTCCTTCTTGTTATAGTTGTGCAAGTGAGGGTATAATTGAACTGTTCCATGTTTTATAGATGTTGATCAATTTAAATGTTTGAGGCACAGTATTGTTTGTAATACGTAAGTGAATATAGCAAAACTCTGACAGGGGAGATATTGCTGACATAACTATACATCTCAGTCAAAATGCTCTGCTTAGGGTTATATACATATTTCCATACAAAAGTCATCAGTTCTGTTTCTTATCTTTTTTTTTTTTTTTTTTTTTACAGGTTTCACACTTACTTTGACATTAGTGCAGGTGCAAATTTTATCCTCGGGGGTTGTTTCTGTTTGATGAGATCAGAAAGTACAGTTGTGTACCTACCATAAATGTAGATGTCCGAACTGGATAGCATCTGCAGTCATAACAAATGGGTTGTCCTGTCGTCAGGCAGCCCTTCGGTCGGCCGGATTCCAAAGTCTGGGTCCGGCTTCGGCTGATGTCGCACTTCACCCTACGTCATCTCTGCTGGTCTTAGGGTATAAAGGCATCAGCCGACGCCATTTTCTTCAGTGTTTCTTGCCCCAGATGCCAGTTGCCCTCTTGGAAGGCTAAATTTTGGATAAATGCCAATGTATGCAGACAAGGTAGAAGGCAAATACAAAAAATAAGCATGTATGTACATATATACAAACAAATACACCATAAGAGACCCCCCCCCCCCCCAGCTAGCTATTAGGAGGGTAAATACCCTAGGAGTACCACAGAGGGGAAGGAGGGTAATCCTGACTGCAGATGCTATCCAGTTCGGACATCTACATTTATGGTAGGTACAAAACTGTACTATGTCCTTCATGGATGCATCTGCAGTCATAACAAATGGGTAGAATACCATAGCCAAACTAGGGGTGGAGGAAGAAAAATTATGGTGTAGTTAGGATCCCTTGCAGTACAGCAGTGGCAAACCCTGCTCGGGATCTTGAGTATAGAGGTAAATTGTAATGCTTGGCAAATGTATGCACGGAGGTCCAAGTAGCCGCCTCAATAATGTCCTTGGTTGCCACTCCTCGTAAGAAAGCTGTGGTAGTGGCTGTAGCTCTTGTTGAATGAGGTCTTATGTTCTGTGGCATTGGTTTTCCATGGTAGGAGTAACAGAATCTTATGCAATTTCCTATCCATTTGGAGATTGTCTGTTTGGAAATTGCTTTTCCTTTCCTTCCTGTTGCATAGGCTACCAAAAGCTGGTCAGTTTTTCTGTTACTTTTTGTTCTGTCCAGGTAGTAGCGTAACTGCCTATGTACATCCAAGATATGTAGCAGTCTTTCCCCCCTGTTCTGTGGGTTGGGAAAGAAGGTAGGTAGGTAGGTGGATTGCCTGGTTTAAAGATACTCTGGATACCACCTTAGGCATAAATCTAGGATTAGTTCTCATGGACACCCTGTCTTGATGGAAGAATAGGAAGGGTTGCACTGCCATTAAGGCCTGTAGTTCGGAAACCCTCCTTGCTGAGGTAATTGCCAGTAGGAAAGCAGTTTTCCATGACAGGTGTTGCAGATCTGCTGTTGCTGCTGGTTCAAAAAGCGGGAGTGTCAACTTTTCTAGCACAAAGTTCAAGTCCCATGCTGGTAATGGAGGTTTCCTAGGAGGTTTTACATTCTTTATCCCTCTGAGGAATTGCCTGCGTAGAGGATGTGAGAAGACAGGTGGATCGAAGCTGTATTCTGCAGAAATAGCTGATGCATGTATCTTGATGGAGGAATAGGACAGGCCTGTATGTAGGAGCTCTGCCAAGTACTCCAGGATGTTAGCAATGTCTATGTTTGACACATCTTTTCCTCTTTCAGCACTCCAAGTGACAAACCTTTTCCATTTTCCTGCATAGTTCCTTCTTGTTGAAGGTCTTCGGGCTTCAAGGATACTGTCTTTAACCCTTTGTGATAAGTCTGGGTTAGTTGTTGTTAAGTGATGTTCCAGGCAGTCAGTTGTAAGGTTTTTAGGTTTGGATGCATGATGTTGTAGTTGTTCTGAGTTAACATCAAAGGTATCAAGGGTATTGTCCACATTATCCTCTGTGACATGCTCCTCAGCAAAGGATACCAGTGTTGTCTTGGCCAATTCGGAGCTATCAGGATTATCCTTGGGCGTTCCTCTTTGATTTTCAGTAGTACCTTGTGCATCAAAGGAAGAGGTGGAAATGCATATGCTATTAGGCCTTTCCAACTGAAGGATAGAGAGTCCACCCTCCATGCCCGTGGGTGGTACGTCCTTGTGCAGAATTTCCTGAGCTGGTGGTTGAGTGGGGATGCGAATAGGTCTATTTGTGGCATTCCCCATTTCTTTGTGATGGCCTTGAAGATGTCTGCTAGGGTGTTTTCTTTTCCTGGCACAAATATTGCCTGTAACTGGATGTTGTAGCTCAGAGCCATGTTCCAAAGGTCCAGAGTCATTCTGCATAGGGGGTATGAATGAGTGCCTCCTTGCTTGTTGATGTACCACATGACTGTGGTGTTGTCTGTCCTTATCATTAAATGGCCTTCTTTGAGGATTGGCCTGAATTTCTGGATTGCTAGTTTTACTGCCAGCATTTCTTTTTGGTTTATGTGCAGGTGCAGCTGGTCTGGGGTCCACAATCCTTGTATGCACTTGTCCAACATGTGCGCCCCCCAGCCTAGGTCTGAGGCGTCCATTGTGATGGTTTGGTTTGCTTGACCGTTGTGGAAGGGCAAGCCTAGGTTTGACTGGCATGCTTGGGCCCACCATAGGAACTCTTGTTTCAGGCATGGGATTAGTGGAATTTCGGTTTCTAAGCTGTGCCTGTGTTGAGACCATAAATTCTTTAGGTACCACTGTAGCTTTCTCATATGCAGTCTGGCATGGGGAATCAGGATTATGTATGATGCCATGAAGCCCAAGGCCTGCAGTATTTTTCTTGCTGTTAGCTTGTTCTTTTTTGTTAATGCCAAGAAGTAGAGAGGAAGTTGTTCTTGTTTTTCTGCAGTCAGGAATGCCATTTGTTTTACTGTGTCCAATTCTGCACCCAAGAATGTTCTTGTCTGGGATGGGATCAGTCTTGACTTTTTTAAATTGACTGTGTATCCCAGGGCTTGTAGTAAGCAAATGACCCTTTGTAAATCTGTTGTCAGCTTGTCTTTGTTGTCCGCTTGTAGCAGGCAGTCGTCCAGGTATGGATAGATTTGGATTCCCTGTAGCCTGCAATGAGCGATTACTGATGCCAGGCATTTTGTGAATACTCTGGGCGCAGTAGATAAGCCAAAGGGCAATGCTGAGAATTGATAATGCTCTGATCCTGCAAGGAATCTGAGGTATCTTCTGCAATTTGGTCGGATGGGGACGTGCAGGTATGCCTCCTTGAGATCTAGAGTCACCAGCCAACACTCCTTGCCCAGCATGGGAAGAAGTTGCTGTAAGGTCAGCATTTTGAATTTTGGAATGATGATGTATGTGTTTAAGACGGACAGATCGAGAATGGGTCTCCAAGTTTTCTCTTTTCTTGGGACTAGAAAGAGTCTGGAGTAAAATCCTTTGCCCTGTTGTTTTACTGGTACTCTTTCCACAGCTCTCATCTTGGTTAGTTGAGCTACCTGGTTTAGAGCTTCTGTTTTTTGAGTTGGAGGTAAGTTTGGCATTCCTCTTTTTACTGGTAAGGTGTGGAAGTGGAACCTGTAGCCTTGGTCTATGGTTTTTAAAAACCACTTGTCTTTTGTGATATAGTGCCAATTTTGTGAAAATAAGGCTAACTTTCCGCCTAAAGGTGCTGCTATTTGCTCCCTGGTAGGCGGTGTCAGAGCCAAGTCACTGTGATTGTCCTGTTGCAGTGGCAGTGGTTGTGTCAGTGCCTCGCTGGTTATTGCCTTGCCACTGGTGTCCTCTGTAGGCACCTCCTCTGGATTGGTTTCTGCCTCTAGAGCGTCTATTCCTGCCTGTTTGAGTCTTTGAGGAGTCTGGAAAGGACCAATTTTTGGCAGGCCAGTTTCTGCTAAACCGAGGGGGCTGAACCTGTAAGAAATCCTTAACTGTTTGTACAGATTTTGCCTTCTCTTCCATTTTCTTCATTACTTGCTGAGCAGAGGTACCAAATAGGCTGTCCTTATCCATAGGAGCATCTAACAGCTTTGCTTTTACATGATCCGGCAGGACCTGTTCTTTCAACCATGCATGCCTTCTTATCACTGTGCCAGTCATGGCTGATCTAAATGAAGCCTCCAGTGCATCATAGCCACATTTTAAAGAATGGTTACTAACCTGCTGTATGTTATTCACCATTTCTAAAACATATTTCTTATCTAAGGATTCTTCAGAGGAAAGTTTCTTAGTTAACTGATCAAGCATAAACTCTTGGTATTGGATCATGTGAAACTGACAGTTTAAAGCTCTAGCTGAGAGAGTAGCAGTAGTGTAAACTTTTTTGCCCCATCTCTCTAATGACCTGGATTCCCTTTCAGAAGGTAGAGGGTTTTTTGTTGAGGTAGAAGCTACTGCCTTAGGCCCCTGGGATATAGTCTCAGGATCTGCAAGTGGGGCCTTGAAAAGGTGGTGATGAGTGTGTGGCACCCTGTAAAATCTGTCTGGTTTGGCAGGGGCTGGGGGTAAAGAATCAGGTGCAGTGCAAACATCATTAAATGCATCATCCACAACAGGCAAAACTGGAGGTATAGCTAAGGGCCTATGTTGTGGTAAGTGCAGAAAGGTCCTAAGCCTTTTTCTTGAATCTGAGAAATCTTGTCCCTGCCATTGGAATTGTTCTCTCATGGCATGTAAGGTTTCCCCAAAGGAAAATTCCTCTGGTGGAGAGGCAGATGGAATGGATTCATCAGCATCGGAGTCTTCATAAGTGGAAAAAGGAGCCTCTGGCTGGTCTGTAGTGTCTGAGTCCTCCGAGGCATCATCAGAGCACTCTGGCTGGGGTGGCTCTGTCCTAGGTCTCTTTTCTGGGGGCTGAGAGGCCCTGTCTGGGTGTGATTGGGATCCCCTAATTAAGGAGATTAAATCCTCTGCCAGAGAAAGCATTTGAGAGCTAGAAGTGTGTCTGTGTGAGGGGGCCTTAACAGGCACTGTTTTAACAGTTTTGGCTGCTTTGGCCCTGGCAAAGGCCTTTATAGACATGGCTGCAGGAGGCCTAGCAGCACCACGTGCTGGGGTAGAAACATCCAAAGGGATGGTGTCAGATAAGTCACTAGAAGCCACAGTAGTAGGCAAAATTTCAGAGGCCAATTCAACTAATGTAGCAGGAGCCTCGGTAGTAGTCATGGATTCGGCTGAGGGTTGACCGGTTTTCTCGGTTTCGGCCGAAACCGAGACACTCGCGGCTTGCTTATCTGTGGTTTCGGCCGAAACCGCGGACCGCGAGTGTCGGTCTTTTTCTTTGCGTTTTTTAACTATTTGGGTAGTCGGATGATCCGACGGCATAATGTACGCAAAATCTGAGCCGAAAAACTGTTCAGCAAACTCCGACCGATGCCTAAGCGTCGCCGGTTGAAGGAAGCACAGGCTAAACAGGCAGCTACGTCGTGGTCTGGGCCTAAACAAGGTAGGCAGTAAGAGTGGAAATCTTTATGAGGTATTTGTTTCCCACAAGTTAAACAATTATTTACTTTTTCTGACATCGGCTGAGGCAAGAAAGAGTCCCCAACGGGGTACTTAGCTTTTTAGAAGTCTTCAAGTAGTATTCGGTAGTAGGAATCTCTGGATCTGACCGACCGCACTTGCTAACAGCTTCTGCTTGGCCACGGCAAGAAAGACTGGAGAAAATGGCGCTGGCTGATGCCTTTATACCAAGACCAGCAGAGATGACGAGGGTGAAGTGCGACATCAGCGGCCGGACCCAGACTTTGGAATCCGGCCGACCGAAGGGCTGCCTGACGACAGGACAACCCATTTGTTATGACTGCAGATGCATCCATGAAGGACATCACAGCCATTACGTGGTTAAGTATTGTGCTGCTTGAAAGGCAGCAATCTTCCTAATTTTATGTGTGTTGGATCTTGCTTTGAGCTAGGAAGTGAGTGTGTGTGCTATCCTTGCTCATTTGCCAAGCCAGGGAATCCTGTGCACACCTCCATCCACCATCTGTAGCTGACTGTTCTCCTTCAGACTCCTCATCTGCAACTGCTGCTGCTGCTAGCCCTTGAAAATGTGGTCCAGCCACTTTCTGTCCCTGTTGAATCTGTTACCTGAGTATTATATTGTGTAACATGGCACAAACTATCATTAGTTCTGCAGAGGTGTCTGGGTCATACTGCAGTGCACCTCCTAATATGTCTAGACAACAGAACCTTGATTTGAGCAATCCAAACACACATTCTATGATATTCCCAGTTTGAGTGTGGGCATCATTGTATCCTTGCTCACTATTGTTGTGGGGGTTTCTCATGGCTGTTATGAGCCAGGGTTCCAGTGGACAACCTGCACCCCCCACTAAATGACCATAAGGAATGTCACCCCTAGCAAAAGTGACAGAGTTCACATTTGTGTCCTTGGCGTAAGTTGTAAAAAAACTCCTGGGTTACCTCCACAGACATTGTAGATGATCCCTTGAACATTACAGATAGTCTGACAGTTTATAGATTGCAAACATTTTCTGTTGATGTACATCCTTCCCTGTTCCCCAGGTGGGGCTTTTATTTCTATGTGTATGCAATCTATGGCCCCCCCATACTTCAGGGATGTGTGCTACTGCATAGAATTCCTGCATCGCTCTTGCTCTCTCCTGTGGGGTTTGTGGGAAACAGATATGTTGTTCCCTTGCATGTTGTAGCAATGCATTTAAAAACTGATATTATATTCTAAAGGCTGTTGCCTGTGACACCTCTAATATATTGGCTTGTGGGTTTCTGGAATGTACCAGTAGCTAGTATGCACAATGCTAAACATACCATTGTTTCTACTGGGATGGGTGCTTCATAATTTCCCTGGAGCATGAAGTAGGAGATGCAGAGGTTGAATATTTCCTCCAGCATTTCCTTGTCCACTCTGTATCTCCACAATTTTTGTTTCATGCAGTCCATGATAGGTCAGATAAGATCTAAATGCTTTTCTTCTTCTTCTTCTCACCGAGGTCTGTCACCAGCAACACACTGATTTAATGCCTGTTGACCATGCAGCACAATACTAGCAGCAATTCCTAACATGCTTTTTTATAAGTGCAGTCGTGCTGTATTTCAAAGAGATTTGTTGTACAATGCAAAGGCCTACATTGAGTGTACATGACTGCTTTCTAGGTTCCTGAATAGCTCCAATATGTTGGATTGGTTAATTAGCATGTACTTTGTCTCCTTATGCTTTCATTAGCATGTCTGCTATTTCCTTTTATTTGGAGTGTAAAGCCACTTAATTAATACCAAATAGCATGCTTTCATGTTGGCATTGCTGCGCTCCAACAACATGATAACTACACTTTTGTATATCTGTTAATGAATCCAGCCCAATGATTTAAACACAGAACAAGTCACAAAAGCAAATTATATCTGGTTCATACAAGCAGCAAATTTCAATGTTGCAACACACCATGGTCTAAATGGCTTAAACAGCCTGTTAAAACTCAATAAACTAAGTGCTTTGTACCCACCTATTTGTTTCTCATTGTCTCTCAGTTGTTTAAATTTCCTCTTCCAAACACACAGTTCATTTAAATGCCCCAAGCTTTCCCATTAAACTTTTCTTGCAAGTCAGTGTATATTTATTTATATTTGTTTACCATGAAATTTTGTCTGGACACATGTCCTTTTTCAGCAGAGACCCAGGGAGAAAAGCTCCACAGACTTTACATGAGTAGAAACATTTGTTAGTAGGTTGACGCTCATATAGTAAGGTAATAACATTTGATACATGGAAGTTATACAATAACAGTAAAAATCTTGAGGTTAAACAATCAAAAGTAATCATCATTCAAGAATAAAGTTAATTAACATGTAGTAAGGTGATATAATTTTCCGTGCATTCATATCTGTGCATCAGTACTTTTGGATGGTTTCAAAAGCACTACTAACATTTCACACACTGCTTATGCTATAGTTTAGAACAAAGTGTAATAATCTTTTCTTAATTGTCTGACTTATTTTCTCAGAAAGTAAGTCGAACAATTTTCCTCAATGCACCAATGTTTCTGGACAAAAAAATTCTACTGACACAAAAACATTTTTCAACACACTGTACATCAGTTTCTATTTCAGTTTTTGCAAGCATACCATCCTTCCACACTTTGCGTTTATTAACAAAACTTCTTTATATTTAGGAAGTTTTAAACCATTATGCTTCACAGTGCATGGGTTTAGTAATAATTTACAATGCAATAATCTACAATTTGCACCCTGAAAAGTCAATTCACCTTTAGCAAGTTCTTCCCACTGCAGCAATGTATTTTCACAAGGCATTTCATTCAGCAGCTATTACTGTCAAAGCAAAGTCCATAGCTTGTAATCACAATTGATAAATACGACATTGCGCTCTCTGTCAGTTATGGCTTCATTCAACAATGTTTCTTGGAAAGGGTTGCTTCCCCATCTCATTTCAGCACACATTCTAAAGTTCACTTTTGTTAGATTTAAAGCAACTCAGCACCATACCTCTCAAACTCTTAGTACAAGAATTCTGGAGAAAGTGAAAAGTAATGGGGGGTGGGGGGCAAACGAGCAAGATTTATTTATTTATTTATATAATCATGAATTCATTTATATTTGTTTACCAGAGCAGTACACTGGATCTCAGTGCAACAGTTGCAGGCACAGCCTGGGTGAATAGGATCACATAAAAAAATGAACAGAACATATTTACAGATGCAAGGATTTGCTAAAAAAAAATATTTTATATATATATATATATATATATATATATATATATATATATATATATATATATATATATATATATATATATATATAAAACATGTATAGATATATACATATTTACAAATGCAAGAATGTCATACAACGTTTAGCTCATGATGCAGTTTAGAATATCAAAACATGGATGGAAAATTGGAATTGTTCAGCAGAGCTTTATGAATAAAATATAGCCATAATGACTGAAATAGCTCATGCTACAGGAATAGCAACATATTATACAGAGAGGTATGAAAATATTAGAAGAGACAAGTGAGAATAGTTGCAGATTCATGGGGAGAAGACCAAGAAAAGGTTAGAGAGGCTTGCAGAGAGAAGAGGAGTAGAAAAAGACAAGTGTGAAAGAGATTCAAAGAAAAGAAGAGGAAAGTAGGATGACTGAGAGGCGGTAAGTAAGGGGATGACAAGCTGAGGTAAGGAAGGGTGAAAAAGGGATAATGGGTTGTGTGAGAGAGATTCAGACTTCAAATAATGTGACCTGAATGAGTGCAGCTGTTTGGGTTGAAGTGTTCCTTGAGCTGTTGTCTAAAGTCCAAGTACTTTTGGCCACCACAGCTTAAGAGAGGAATTGAATCCCATAGTTTAGGTGCTAGGATCGAGAATGCATGGTCAGTGCAATAAAGTTTAGCTTTTGGAGTTAGTAGGGTGGGTTAAGATTGAGGTATACCACTGAGATATATGTGGGGGTTTTGGTAAAAAGTTTGGGAGTGAGAAGGAACAATGCCTCAGGAGAAAGGGCTTTGTGAATTAATGATCCTAGTAGGATACTGGCTCTGAAATATACTGGGAGCCATTTAACTTTGGAGAGAGTTGGGCAGTGGTGTTCATTACTGGGGGAGTTAATAATGAACTGGCAGATTTTATAGAAGTTAATTTGTAAGGTGGCGGCATTTTCCTCTAAGCTTGCAGCTACAATGGGTAGTCCATATCTGAGTTGAGATAAGGCTTGGACAGAAGAGGTGATACCTTATTTTCTCAGAACAGTAGTGTGTTGATCTTTTTGCATGCGCTTTGAATGTATAGTTGAAAGTTAAGAGATTGGGGTCTAGCCAAATGCCAAGGTATTTGAAGGATGTGATAGCATTTGTTGTGGTATTGTTAACATCTTTAATATTAAGGGTACTTTAGCTATGTTTTGGTTGGCTTCAAATAGCATTAATTTTGTTTTTGAGAGATTGGGTATATGTTTATGGCCTATTAGCCACTGGTTGAGGGTTTGGCGGTCATCTTGAAGTTGAGTTTGTATAACAGAGTGGGACCTCAAGTCATCAAAACTTTTAATGTATAACTTTAGCGAAGATAAGTAGGATTATTAGTTTCAAATTTGGATCTGTTTCTAGAATACCAGCTTTTCTTAGTTTATTTTGTAGTAAGCTGCAAATTACTTTTGGTTTGGGACAGTCCGTAAAAATATGCAAAATATCTACAGAAGGGCTCCAACATATATATTGCACAAAGCAGACACATATGGAAAATAGCAAGCTGTCTTAGAAGATGTTACACAGTTTGGTATAGTACAGTTCCTTAAAAGGTACGTACATAACAGCAGGTTTGCAAGTAACTTCCAACAGATCAGCCTAATTTATGCATGTTCTGCATGCTGTCCACAAAGAGAAAACAAAATAGCAAGTTTCTATAATTAAAATTTCTAATGATTTCACAACCTTTGATATTGCCTTCTTTGAAGTCACACTTGGTATAACATTTTAAAAATACTTAATTTTTGTCTATCAAAAGTGGTGTTAAAAAATTTAGATTTTAAAACTGTTCAAATAAGGTTTAACATTTATGGATATCCAATAGCTAGGGAAAAAGATATGCATGCTTTATTAACTGTGCTACAGCTTGTATGTAGGAAGTCTCACACTACTTTATTTTATAACAAGGTTATGTGTTTAAGATCAGTGATGCTGCCTTCTATTAACATGTTAAGCTTACGATCTATTGGTTGGGGAGAATACAAATGTTGCCTAAATACAGGATCTTTATTATTATTATTTTTTTAAAATAGCATAATTGGTGAAGAATTTTTTTAGGCTGGACCATAGCAGTTATAACAGGCTACTAGTCCATATGAAAACATATCCATTCTATAGCCCAGCTACGATCATTAGAATAAATGTTATAGACTTCAGCAAGAGTTTTGATTTAGCCACTAAGCAATACATAAATAAGTCTGGGTATTGTGAGTTCATACTTTTTTTATGCATGGTAGTTAATAGCTTTATGTAAGCAATTCTACCCCATTTTGGAGTTCAGATAAACTTTATTATTTTGGAAGATATCAGTTTAAATATTCTATCATGGATGTGATGGCATGTTGACACTATATAAAATAACAGTATAGGGAAAATTTTCATTTTGACTATGGCTATTTTGATTAAAATGAACATTTTACAACTAAGCATCTTTTAAGATCATACTCAGTAGGTATCCAGCAGTTTAAGATATTGCTTTGACAAAGGTGTGATTTATATTTGGAGACCTTGATACTTGAAATTAGAGTTGTTAGACCTTGAAGGTCTATTGGATTTTATAGGCCATAGTGTTCAATGGAATCAATGCTGCTTTAGTTACATTATTTTTAGTTGGAAATATTGAAAACATTTGTATAGCTTTGTGTATTTAAGGAATGTCTAATGAAGGATGTAAAAGATAAGCAGTTGCATTTTGCACCAGCAGCAGCAAATACCAAAAAATGAAAATTTGAGCTCTTTGAAGATACGTTTTATTTAATAATAATGGCTCTATATATATTAAAATTGGAGTAAGGGACAACCTTACCTGTTACTATATGCAAAGGGAATTACTTTAGACAAACTGATGTTGTTTATGGAGATTTGAGAAGAGGAATATTTATAAAAGCTTTTAATGCATTTGACAAAATATCCAGGAAAATCAAATTTAGACAGTCTTAAGGAGAAAAGAGTAGTTAATCCTATGAGATATCTTATTTTGGCCCTTCATTTTTTAAATATCTGTAATGTTTCAAGTGTTATAGTTTGGTGACTGATTTGCCATTACTGTATGAAACTAGACTGAAATGCCAAAATAATATGTAACATGTTTAAAAGAAACTGATGAGAAATAATAATTTTCAAACAGTTTACTAATACAGTGGCACAGAGATTATCTTGGTTTAAGTGAGGAATAAGTCTATAATTTGATGGATCAGGAGGATCTGAATTTGGTCTTTGTATTAGGCTGGTCCCTTGTTAATATACATTTCTGAAAGCTCATGAATTATTACTCTTCCTAAAATTTATGAACATTTTTTAAGTAACATCTTGAGATGAGTGGTGTAGTAGTGCAGTGGTTAGTGTTGTCACCTCACAGCAAAAGGTTTTCCAGTTCAATTCTCGGCTGGTTTGCCTTCTTTGTGGAATATGCATGTCCTCCCTGAGTTCATGTGGGTTTCCTCGGGGTGCTCTGGTTTTGTCCCACATTACAAAGACATGTGCTTGCAGCATTTCTCCCCGGTCCTCCCTTGAAAATGGGCTCTGTCCCAGTAGGACTTTCTCGGTAAACAAATGTTAAAATAAATAAAACATAACAACAAGCTTCTTACAGAATCCTAAAGGAAGTCATCTGGTTATAGTTTGTCATGGTTGCATGAAACCTGATTGGCATGTCAAAAATAACATGCAACAATAACTTTCAATTAAATATGTGAAATTATATTTTTCAAACAGTTTGCTAATACACTGGCATAGAGCTTGATATCTAGGCTTTATGTTGGTAATACATCTATAATTTAATGAGTTAGGAAAATCTGAATTTGGTCCTTGTATGAGGCTAGTCTTTGGCTAATATAGAAATCTTAACACCTATGGGCACATACACTGTTTAAAATTCATAAGAGAATTTTAGATAACATAGCAACAAATTTCTTAAATAATTCCAAAGGGAAATAATCAGGTCTCAGGGCCTTGCTATTTTTGATTTTTATATTGCTGTGCAAGATTCAATTAGTTTAGCTTTAAAGTATTTCTTAATTAGAAATGATGCAGCTGATTTTTAAGAATCTGAAGCGATTGTTGTATTAAGTCATTTTTACTTTTGCCCATTGGCCAGACTATTCTTCATATTGATCATGAGCCTATAAATGATTTTGTCATTACTGTTTGAAGTTTGGCTAAATAATGCACTCTAATTTCTGATTTCATTATGGTTCTTTGGTACAGCAATAAAGCGTTTCTTTTTCAAGTATGATGGAGTTCCAAAGTTGTTGTCCCAAGTGTACTCAGGTGAAAGCACTTTGGTAGGTTTATGGTACAATAAGTATTTGTTGAAGTGGCTTTCTTCATGCCATATTGCCTCAATACCTTTTTTCTTATCTTTTTCAATGCCTTCAGCACAGACTTTGGCTAGCAGATATATTTCTTTCACTGTTCCAGCATAGAATGCTGAAGAGTAGTAAAAATCACCCTCATTCCATGGAATGTAGGCTTCTGAGATTTGTCTTCGTTCATATGAAAAAATAGTACGATGTTTACCATAAAAACCTAGATGAATTGTAGCAGCCAGGTTCCCCAGAACTTCTACTCCTACATGATCATTAAATTTCATATCAATATCTGTAGAAACCAGGTAATCAACCTCTTTATAAAATTGTTTTGCTGTCTGAGTTTCGATGTTCTTCATTCTCTGAAACAAAATATCCTGCCAACGTTTGTAAGGCTTTGATCTTATAACATGAAGAAACCGATTTTCTTTAAGAGCAATATTAGGAATGTCTTGTGGTCTGTCAGTGAAGATATAGTAATGGACCCGGTGTCCCTGCATGAAGTAAAGTTCAGCGGTTGCAAGAAAATCCTTAAGGAACCTTGTGTACCTGTAGAACAGACAGTAATATATTAGGACGACAGCAAAATATAATGAGAACACTAAAGACTTTACATGAGTGAAAAGTGGGCAGTGCCTTTTAAAAAGCAGAAGAAAACTTGCTGCTATAAAAGCAAAACTTAAACTTTAACATTTCATACTCACTACGGTCCCACAGACTCCTTTTTATTCTACTTTTTACTTTTTTATTACTCATTTCTAACTTTTTGAGTAATTATGTTTGCATTAAATTACTTGTGTATTGATTAAATTCACCCCACATAACTTTTTACTTGTTTTACCATGCTATCCTCTGACTGATGCTTAATTAATGTTATTCCTTGTTTATATTACATTTCAGTTTTTTTATCCAATCATCTCTTATTAGTCTTCCTATATGCTGTATTTGTATGTTGCATTTTTGTATCCTGTTTATTATACTTTTAGGATACTGGGGAGTGTTTGGAGGACTTTTTGCCATAGCACTGCTAATGTTTCACTGGTAAGTTGTAAATGTGCTACAGGAATAGTAATGTTTAATATGACACAAACTCTAAGTCCTTGGCACTAACCATAAATTGAGTTTTCCAACTATCAATGAACTCCATAGATTCTGTCACCTAACCATTTGTCTAAGTCAGCCTTGAACTTATAAAGACTGGATGCCTTTCAAATCTGTAATATTAATTTATTCCATAATCTACTAGTTCTTTGATGAAAACATCACTTCCCAGGTTTGTATAATACTCTGAATTATTCAAAAAATTTATTATTCCTAGTACCATAACTATGTTGCCTTATCTCCACAATAATTATAGCTAATGTGGCAGCACCCTTCATGCATATGTAAAAAATTATAAGGTCACCTCTGATTAATCTGTACTTTACTGAGTACAGGGACAATTGTTACAATCTGTTCCAATAATTTATATGTTTAAATCTATCTATCTGTTTGGTATAATATTTCAGAATTGTTTCCACCTTAGTTCACTGAGAACAGTTATAGATGTACATAGCTCCATAGTATTGTATATAAGGTCTTACAACAGCCTCACAAAGAAGAATCATAACACTCTCATCCCAACTTGAAATACTCTGTAAATTATCCCTATAACTTCACAGTGTCCAATAAAAATTGTCCTTAATTGGTTATTCACTATTAATCCTAAATCTCTAACATTGTTCTTATTACTCAACATTACATGAGCTGAACTGTACAGAAAATATGATTTATTAAAACAAAGTGTAATACTTTAGATTTACTGGCATTACACACCATGTTCTTACTTAGTGCCCAACTGTACAGGGTATCCAGATACCCCTGCAGTCTATCTTGAACTTTTACTGAATTATTGATCCTATTTTGCTGTCATCAGCAAACTTATTAAGTACTAAATTACTCTGACTCAGAAACTCAAACATGAAGATGTTAAACAGCAAGCCAACTGTTATCTTCCTATCATCAAAAGCAAAACAGTCAATTTTAACCTTGAAGGACATCTCAGTCAATCAACCACTAATCTACTTAGTTACATACTGATTTCTACCCAGGTTATGCAAAATGGATAAAATGTCTCTATATGGCAGAAAGTCAAATGCCTTGGCTAGATCCAGATAGATTACACCTACTGACATCCACTAACCACCATATTGTTTGACAGAAACTTAATAAGTTATTCAGATATTTTCTACCATGAGAAAAAAAACACATTCTGGAAGATGTCCAGTGTGGTACATAAGGAACAAGTCATGCTTTCAAAACACTTGCCTATAAGCCTATGTAAGACTAATTAGGTGGTAACTATTGAGTGTGTAATTGTTAATGCCTTTAAATAAGGGAATAACATTTGTTTCCCGTATGTGTGAAACAAATCTTTCTTCTAGTCCATGTTGAAATAACCAGTGCATACAATGTTTAGACACACTGATTTTTGTAATAAAGTACCTAATTAAGGCCACCAGGCCCAGATGCAGAATATAGCTTAACATTACTTACATACATACATACAATGTTTTACGCACAGGCATTAATGCCCTTCTAGCTTTCCAATATACCAAAACAATTTGTTTCCATAGTAAGTGTCCAGGTTGTTCTTAAAAATATCTAAACTAGTATGTGCTTTAATGTAATTTGTTAGTCTGTTCCATGCATCAGCTGGTCTGTCTGAGAACCAATTAGTACACTTCTCATTCCTACATAATAGTCTACATAGGTTGCTGGATGATTCTCTAGTACTTTTTAATAACCCCAAACATTTCCAGAGGTAGTTGTCCCTAAATGCCCTATATACCTGAATAACATCTCCTCTTAAACATATGTAAAAGACACTGTACAAGTTCAGATATTTTAGTCTTTCATAATAACTTAGATTTTCACATCCATGGATGCCCTTGGTATATTTCTGCTGTACTCTTTCCAGTTTACTCATGCTTGTTTTCCTATAGGGTTTCTATATTGTTATTCCATACTCAAGTTTGAGTCTGATGTAACTAACAGACAATGGCTTCATTATGTTTGATTTCCTAGACTTTATAAATCTTTTTATACAGCCTATAGTTCTATAACTATCATTAGCCAATTGGTTGATATGATTAGAAAAACTCATAGCTGAATCTATCCATATACCCAGGTCCTTAAATGAAACTACAGTTTAAATCACTGTGTGCTGTACTAAATATTCACCTTTCAATTTATGTCACAATGTTACAACTATCCCCAGTGTTAAAGTAGGGCAGATCTCGCTATCATCATTTAAATTAAAAATAGGCAAGGTTGAACAATTGTCAGCAAACAGCTCTATTAATTGTGTCTGGTTAGTAGTCAGAGTTCCATCTTTAATTACACTAATATTCAAGTTGGGATCCTTTTCTTAATGCCTTAAATGCCTGTACAAGGTTTTCTTGTTATCAATGGTAAAGGTTGCCATCTTTAAATCATAATTTTTTTGGTAGATCTCAAATGACTCCTAAAACTTAATTGAACTCCTGATATTTAGTTTTCTTTAACATGCTAGATATCCTTTTATATCATTGTCAACTAGCCTTTGTTTTTTTCTTAGTCTTTCTAATTTTCCTGACCACCATTCTGCATGTTTATTAATATGTTTACTACTACTTGACGTTGGAACAAAATGCTCTGTAAGACATTAGTTAAGTATGTAAAAAATATCACAATATTCTTGAATATCTTTAGTTTTCATCGCTTCCTGACATTTCCAGTTATTTAACTTTATAGTAACAGATAAATAGCTTGATAGAAGTCATTGTTGGTAGATTATTTATTATACATGGCATCCACACTGGCTTAGTGACTTCCCAACAAAGGCACAGATTGTCTGACCCAAATAATTCCTATTTTGTCTGACCCAAATAAGTCATATTCTGTTATACAATAACTATAATCTAAAGTGTCATTAATCCAAACCACATCAATAATTTTGTCTTTCCCAAATAGATTCCTTACCAACTGCATATAACTAAGTTCAACATTAGTTCTCCCTGCCAGTGAAATACTACCTCTTCCAAAATGTTGTCTTCCCAATCAACAAAAGGGACACTTAGGTCACCTACAATCATGTCAGACCTGTTCTAAACAGTTATTCATTGGTACATGGAAACTTTCAATTCTGTTTTAATAGAGATGGAGATATGTCAAACCAGGCAAACTGCTCAAGTAGTTCTACCACTGTCAATATTTACAGCAATAAGCTCAGAATTTTAACTACAGAACTTTAATGACATGAATGGAGTTAACATTAGCAGAAAGTCCTCCCCTCTCTTGTTCAGTCTATAATGATGGTGTCATGTATACCAAGAAAGTAATTCCAAAGGCCTACTGATGTTGCTGAAATGGGTTTCAGTAATAAATATAATATCAATACTTTGCCCCATTATTCTAGCTTCCAGATCCTTAAACTTATTGTTCAAACACATAGCACTGCATAATAGAAATTTCATATTTTTGCAGTGAAAATTAGTTTAATTAACTAATTAGTTTAATGCCAGTTTAATTGACCTAGAACGTAACTTTCTGTTTCCAAGATTACTAATATGCAGCTGATTTGGGCATAACAAAGAATTTGGGTGACATTTCTTCCCAGAATGTAATCACTGTGACTGATTTTCTAAAACAGACCCTTCTGAAAATGTTGATAAAGTTCTTAGCTATCACTGTAGCATAGTGCAGGGAACATATCACAAAAATACTTTACATTCACAAGTTTTACTTAACACATATCACCAACTTACAATAGCAAAAGCTGGTTCATTAGATCATCCTAGATCATAATTCTCAACCAGAAATATTATATTATATTTTCTTCTGTGCTACAAATTAGTTTGTCTAATAATGTCCTGATGTATCTAATAGTATATCCACTTAATGAAGAAACAGTAGTCCTTTATCTGATAAAAAGAGGAAAACCCTAAACAAGGAATCCTGAGTGCTAAGAAAGTACAGCTGTGGAAGTAAAGTAACCATAACAGTAAATGTTTGAATGCACACTGTGGCAGTAGCATTATATATATGATTATATCCTGCTAAAGATATAACACAAGTTCAACTTCCAACACCTAACTTGCACCCAGACCATTAGTCAGATTGAGTAGAGCTTAAGTAAAAGACTGGTTTAGGTGCCAAACCCTTCAGAGTATTCATGCCAACTGACAGAGGGAGGACAGAGTCTTGAAAAGGTCACTGCTAGGAAAATGAACAAAATAGTCCTCACTCTGGCAAAAAAAAAACATACGAGGGTGGAGGGAGGCTACTGCAGCAGTGATCATTTGAACATCTATTATTATTATGATAAGTTACTAACCAGTTACTTACCATCTTATTGATTACTTCTGCAGTAGCCTTTGCTATATGGGTAGCCCCAGGAGAATGGTCCTAGCAAAGAATGCTCTGGACATGGAGAAGGAATCTAGTTTGTGGTTCTTTGTAAAGGTATGTACAGAGAACCATGTTACTGCTTCTAGAATAATCCTAGTGTCCAACCATTTCCAAAAAAGCCACAAATAAAGCCTAGTCCCTAACAGAATGCACCTTGACTCTGCCTGGAATTGCCTTGCTGTGGTGAGTATAACAAAATGTAATAGCATGAGACAACCATTTGCAAATAGTTTGCTTGATACAGGTTGTTCTTTCCTCTTGCAGTGACAAGAAATGAACTGATTAGAGTTTCTTTCTCCCTCATTTTTGGGTTCTGTAAAGAAGCCAAGGGGATGGATAGTTTGCCTTGAAGTAAAGTCAGATATCACTTTAGGTGTAAGTAAAAATTAGTTCTTAAAGAAGCCCTGTCTTTGTAAAAAATGAGGTAAAGTTAATCCACCATAAGACTTTGCAACTCAGATACTCTTCTTTACAGAAGTCAATGCAATGAGAAAAACTCGAGCCAACCTGATAAGTTAATTTTTCCAAGACAAAATTAAGAGCCCAAGGAGGGTTGGTATGTAACACCCCTTTCAAAACCTTTTACATGTGAATGCAAGGAAAGAGGGGTCCACAAGCAGACATGCTGAAATGACCAGTTAATGTACCTTTATGGAGGAGTAAGACAGGCTAGAGGATAAATAATATAGAATTAGAGAAACACTAACAGCATAAGGGTCCTGGTTCTTGCGTTGTCACCAACTAGTAAATCTTTTCCCATTTGATAATATTTAATTTCTAGAAGCAAATATTCTTGTCTCCTTTAATACCTGCTGCTCACTATCAGAAAATAGGTGCATAAAAGGTATTATGACTCGCGAATATAGGCAGCTTGTTGCAGTTGTTTAGCGATGAGATGCATCACACAACCTCAGTCTTGCACGAGTAGGTCCAACCTTGTCAGGAATCTTGTGGTATTGCCCTTTGTTATTTACAAAAGAAGGAAAAATCTCTGTCATCTGAGCTAGAAGGGAGTCACAACAATGATCTCTGGAGAGTCCTTCTGAGTCTTCAGAATGATCCAGGATATTAATGGAAGGATGGAAAATCATTCAAGAACATTCCTGTCCAATGAAAAGAAAAGAAAATGCATCTGTTTTCAATGCCTGTTTGCATACAGTCATGGAGCAAACTTTTGCCAGCTGATTGCTGTAACTGGAGGCAAAAATTATGTACCTGAGGTGTTCCCCACAGCAGGATCAATTTTTGGAAGAACCTCCCTGATTTAGATGCCATTCAGGAGGGTCTTCCCTGGTCCTGCTCAGCTTACCTGCCACAAAGTTTTGCTCTAATGGAATGTAAAATGCCTTTACAGTGACAGTGAGCTGCAAAGTTATGTAGCAGCCTACCATGGCTAGTCTAACAGATCATAAGATCTGGTTCCCCCGTGGTTTTGTCTGTGACCACTTGTAATGGTTATGGGGGACATAGATGATTGAGAAAGTTAAGGGCATAGATGACTGCCAATATGTCCTTCACATTTTATGTATTTTGATCTTTTCTGTTCCAAAGACCTTGCACTTTTATCTTCATAGCCACTGCTCTCCAACAAAGTCTGAGGTGTCTGTTACAGACTGTGCTGGAGCTGGAAGAGAAAATGGGACACCTGAAGTGAGGTAAATTTGGTCTCACTGTCAAAGAATTTCCCTCCTCACAAATCCCAAAACCGTGATCTGGAGTAACAGCGGATGTTGATGCTGAGACTACACTGAGTTTAGGTACCACTGAATTTTTCTCATGTCTTGTTAGAGGAATCCTGAAAATCATAGACAGTAAGTCTTCTTATTCTGAAAAATTCTCTTGGTGAGTTATTTGTCTGAGTGGAAAAACTCAGAAATATATATAGATACCGATCTTTTTCCTGTGGAAAAGCTTTTTGAACTGAAGTGTCTATGAGACACTCTAGGAAAACAGTATTGTGGGAATGAGTTAAACAAGGCTTTTGAATGTTCTTTTGAAACCCAAGTCTGTCTGGAGATCTCTCAGACAACAGTGAAAACCAACGAAAGAAGCAACAACGTAAAAAGTTCCTGATGCGAAGTCCAACCCCAAGGATCACAGCTCGAACAGAAGGATGCAAACAACAATTTTATTGTAAAATGAGAATAATCCACAAAGCTCCAACACAAAACACAAATAGATACTGGTTAAGCGCTTTCATCTGCAATCGGCAGACTTCCTCAGAACCAAGTGTGCATCTATGATTATCTTATTTAAAAGCAGTTTGGCGCCAAAATTCAACAATTCTCTTAAAGAGCCATAGGTCTAAGATAGGTAAACTTCCTGTATAATAGTTAATAAAACAGCTGAATACATGAATAAAACTTGAATAGAACGCATTGACACAGTATAGTGTATCAACTTAATATAGTGTAACCTTTAAAAACTTAATTCATCATAAAGTAATGCTGTTTGCCTCACGTGTATAAAATAGAAATGTTTGATGATGAAATAAATGAAATAAAAAATGAAATAAAAATGATGAATTACATAAACATAAACATAAAATACAGTGTGCAAGAATTGAATTAACTGTGGAATGAATAAAATGAATAAAATGAATAATAAATAAGATCTTAGCTGAACAATATATAAGATATGAGATCAAGCTGAGCAGTATAGAACCACTCTACAAAAATGTATATATAGTGTTTAACGTGTAAAGGGGCATATGAAGAGTACATTTAATTGTTATTGTTATGATTAGTGGATACTAAGGGCCAATGCGGCTTAACTACACTCAGAATGGTGATGCTGATAAATAATTTCATGTAAATCTAAAAATGCTGTGTATAATGTGTATGAATTGATTATGGAATAAATAAGTGGAGAGAATAAGTGGATAAAATATGAATATAAATAATATAATACAATACAATATAATACAATAATTTAATGTAATGTAATATAATATACTATGAATATACCTATACCATCTAAATGTGAAAATATAAATATAAAAGTGAAAATTAAAAATTTAACAAAACTGTAGAGAATAATTCATTCCAACAGTAAGAAAGGTTTGATACTTATAAAATCATTAAGTCCAGGACTAGTTGTGGCATCACATAATATTTGCCACCTACTTTCCAACATTGCCAAATATACTTTTCAATTCCCTCCACTGTTAAAACCATGAATTTGATCAATAATAGTGAATACAAAAGTATGTGTGGGATCTTTTTCAATAATATGTTTACTGAGAGCATTGATGTTATCTTTCCTTTTTATCTTGTAGAAATGTTCGTATATCCTAGTTTTAAACTTCCTTTCGGTCTTCCCGATGTAATATGCCGAACAGGATGAACAAGTGGCCAAATAAACTACTCTCTGTGAACAACAATTCCCAGACTTGCTGAATATTCTAGTTTTGGTCGCATTGTTTAGTCTAATGACCTTACTACTGTTGATATACTTACATTGATTATATGTACCGCATCTAGTGGTTCCTCTAATAGTATTCCCTGATTTTTTGTCACCTTTTGAGTATTCCAATATATTTTTTAAATTGGAAGATGTCTTATACACACATTTAGGAAAGTTACCAACAAGGCTATTTACATTTTCAGATAGAGTAAGGATATCCCATATCGATACCGATCTACTTTTTCCTGTGGAAGAAAAGCTTTTTGAACTGAAGTGTCTATGAGACACTCTAGGAAAACAGTATTGTGGGAATGAGTTAAACGAGGCTTTTGAATGTTCTTTTGAAACCCAAGTCTGTCTGGAGATCTCTCAGACAAGTCAGAGGTTCATGACACTTTGAAAAAGACTCTGCTAATATAAGTAAGTCATCTAAGTAAGGAAAATATGAGTACTTTGCAGTCTGCATAGGCTATCACTGGAGCTAGACACTTTGTAAATACCCTCAGAGCAGTGCATCAGCCAATGGATAATGCAGAGAAATGAATGTATGTTCTAAACACAGATAGTCTTAAGAAATGTGTGTAATCTGCAGTTATCTGAATGTGACAACACACATCTTTTAAATCTAAGATCACAAAACAAAAAAGTTTGAAGACTTGCTGGAAGGTATGCTCATTCAGACTTGTCAGACTGCCTTTTATTGTGGGGGCTCTTGCTTTCTTCTTGGAACCACCTTGCCATTGCTTTGTAAAGGTCTGCTTACCATCAGTTTGCTTAGACTGCTTATTTAGCTTTTTGTGAAAAAAAAGACACATGGGTAGTATTAAGCCCATTAATAAACTTGCGATAGAAGGCTAAAATATCTGTGGAATTTCTCTGAATCAACTTGCCTCTCTCATCTCACTTTTTAAGGACCTCTGGAGCAGATGGCGCAACAACTATACCTCTGGCTAAGGTAGAATTCAAAATTTCAACTTTAACATTCTCAGGAATATTTTGAGTATGCAAACCAAGCAAACTTCCTCATAACAGTTCCAGAAGCAGCAGCCTTGGAAGTGACATCAGTTGAGTCATAAGTGCATGCATTTCAAAGTGGTTAGCCACTTGATTCACAGAAGCAATAAGATTACACAAAGATGAGGGGAAAGAAACCTCAATGCTCCTTATCCACTCAAAAGAGAGAAGCATAAACTTTAACATACGAGACTGACAACTGAGAATACTAAAAATTAAGGAAGAATACACTTCTCCCCCAAACCTATCAAAAGCTCTCCCAGCTTCATCAGAGGGACTGGCATTAATCGGTTTACTATTAGAATCTTGAGTGCAGGTTAGATGAAACTTGGAATGCCGACTTACAATTAGGCGATTCCGTTTCATCTAACCTGCATAAGTATGAGGGAATCCTTTAGCGAATGCAAAGTGCATTTGCACAGCTGTCATCGGTGACGTGAATGTGGTAAGGTTCATTCACAGTACAGTGGAGATCAAGAAATTACCCTTTTCCCCACTGTAGTGTGACCTCGGAGTTGGAATATATAAGTGGCAGCAAGTGTGGGGGTGCAGGGGGACTTGCCCCCCTGCAAAACATATGAGTGTTAGTAGTATGGGTGTGGTCTGTTCTGCTTGCTGTTGTAGCTTTCGTACTGCAACTAAGTTGAATTAGACTTTTGCAGTACTTTCGGCATTACAAATGGTTTACTCTTGTGAACTTTGGAGATGTGAATCACAAATATGATAGGTTTACATTCACATCTTCGATGTTATGATAGTAAACTGGGTTAATCAAATGTTTAACAGCAGTTGTATTTACCTGACAAATCACTGCTGGGTCTGATCCATAAAATGTATAAGACAGAGGAACTATACACTGTCTAGCTGCTTTCTTGGGTGCAGCAGGCTGGTGCTCATGCAAGTTACAGGCTGTAAATACACCTTTTAATGCTGGAAGAACAGGGGGAACTGGAATAGGTTCAGCAAATTCCACTTGGAGGAAATTATAATATTTCTTAAGAGACTGTGAAATATCATTATCTTTCCCATAAAACAACCAATTCATTCTGAACAGAAAAAAAAATCCTTACAAAGGTCTATCAGAAGCTACACCTCAGAATAAGAAACCAGAGGAGGGGAAAAAACCCAGAAATTGTCCCTTCACAAATATTTTGTGGTTCAAAATCTTGAACCTCCTCAAAAAATTAGAATCTCTTTTTCTTTGACAAGAAACACTAGAACTGGAAAGGTCAAGAGCCTGAACTGAACCCTGAGCTAAGCCCAATAAATCTCTCTTGTCCAAAGTAACGGAGACAGGAGAAGATACGTCTAACTTTTTGTTTCCCTTTGACAGGAATTTCTAAAGAAGACGTAAGATCGACAGGCAAAACTTCCCTAGGGGCAGGCATTCTAGTCTGTCTGCTCTCTGCAGAGAGGTATTCCTTCTTCAAAGACAAAAATCAAATGAACAAGAATCCAACTAATAACCACACCAGAAATGTGGAAGAAAGAGCAAAAGTCCAGAGAAAGCTCCACAGACTTATTACAGACAGTTAAGTGCTTTCTTCCCCAAGTGGGACTTCTTCAGAACTGCCATTATTAAAACACAAGACATTTAAATACATCTCAAGCTAATCACGTGACATCCAATAAACCAAATCAGCTTGATAAAACAACAAAACACTTAAAATTGCATATATAGACCCTAGGGCTTAAACTCAAATGCAAATACAAAAAACAGTATGAATACAAATGCGTATGCCCCTGAATGATAAACGGATTCAAATTAAAACAACAGCCCCTTAATTTATTAGATTTTGAATGTATGTTTACATAATTTTAATAATATATATAAATATTATCTATTCTAAAAAACACTAAGCATATAAACATTTTAACTTTAATAAAGGTGTAATAGAGAACGCTTCATTCCACCCAGGGGGTGCTGTTGCATTTAATTTCAACTGCCAAATAAGTTCCCTAACCAACAAGTGTTTTTCAATAATATAGCTCCTTGTGTCTCTTTTAATCTGCTCTAGAATTGTAAATTTAAATCTGCGACTAGGGCAAGCAGGTATATGTCTGTACAATGCATTAGTAGTTTTTGCCTTATTAACTTCCTGGTCATGTTCATAAATCATCTCCTTTAGTTTTCTGGAGGATTTCCTTATATAAAAGGCAGGATGAAAATCACAACAGGCAATATAAACTACCCAACTAGAGTCACAGTTGAAATGCCCTGTAACTTTAAATTCGTGTCCTTTAATATAAAATGTATCCCCCACTACACTGCCACTAACTGGCACTGCCTACAATGCCCACCATTTAAACATACCACTATTACTGTGTGGTGGTGCTGCGGTAGTATTGTCACCTCACAGTAAGACGTTGTCCTGTTCGATTCTCAGCTAGAGCGTCTTCCGTGGGGAGACATGCGTGAATGGGCGTACCTTCATTGAAGGTTGTGTGTCAGGGCCGGCAACTCGGCACATAAAAATCTACTGCCAAGCATTAGCGGACTGGAGTTCTGCTGTGGCGACCCCTAATCGGGAAAAGCCAAAAGAGACAACAACAACTATTACTGTGCTTGCCCACATTCCTGACTATTTCCAGTAGATTCTTGACACATTTGTTTTTCCTATATGTCATTTTTGGTCTGTCACCCAACAACCTCCTCAAGTGTTCATCAGAGGATATAATGAGCCAGTTTTCTAAAATACAATCCACTATTCTATAAGTGTCAATGGTAAAAGAATAAAGGGTTTACCAAAATCCACCCCTTTATCCACTCTCATCGTGGAGTGCTTTACATTGAGTGGTCCACCACAAATTCTAAAGGGTTTTGATAGCAAGGGTATGCAGAACCCCCTCTGCCTTTTCCCCACTACTTCATTCTTAATGTCCAATAAAAGTCAGTTGGATAGGCTCTCTTAATAAACATCTCCAACAATTTATCACTCTCCACCAAAAATACAGAATCGTCTGAAATAATTTTAGCAAGCCTTACTAGCTGGCCTTTGACCACAGCTTTTTTTTTTTACTCCTGCAACAACTGTCTGCATTTCTGTATCAAATTTATTTATTTTTGAATTGAAGTTCATAGGCAAACACTAAGCTAACTACTTTGAAGGGCTAATTTAAACCTAGACAATAACCTGAGGTCAGAATCAAAACCCTGTACTTTGTGCTATAAAGGTAAATACCTTAATCATTATGCCAAACCCACCCTCAGATATGTTTAGGTACTAACGTCACAATGAGATGTATTTAAATCAGTCTGTATTTCCCTATTCTTAATTTTTACTACAGGATAAATATGGTCAGGTTTTTGTATATACACTGAGTTTGGGTACTGTTTTCACTGGTTAAAACAGAATTACTGTCTGAAACATTTAAACATTTCACACACCCTGTTTGGCCTGGATTCTAACCATCGGGAGCTGTTCTATACATTTTACACAAGCTGCAGAGTAACAAAATTCTTCTTTCTGCCAAGTCAGTAAGACAGAATTTATCCATTTCATCCATACTCACCAGCAGTGAAAATAGAAGTAACAAGCAGTTCAAAACACACATTTCATTATTGACTCATATGCATGCCTCTGACTTGAACATTGCATTGTGTGTTCCCTCCATATTAATCCATGCAATGCTAATACACAGGTAACCATGCACAAATGCAGACACACACACACACACACACACACACACACACACACACACACACACACACACACACACACACACACACATGCATACATGAATACACACACATGCACACTCACACACAACTCCATACTATCTCTCTCATGCCCTTTGCCACACACACAACTGCAATGTTGCAATACTAACCTGCTGTGGTGCTACACCTGATGTACACCTTGTGGTACCCACTTCTGATTCAGAGACAACCCTACAATGGTGATGCACCATGAAGAGGTGCAGTACCAATGTGAGCTGTCTCATTGGCCTTTGTAGATGCTAATGAGAGATTTGGGGGAACAACCTATGTTAATGTGCCATATTCTGCCTCACTGGAAATGCCTGCAGTGAGGCATTTACACTGCTGAGCAATTCAGAGAATCACTTGTATGTGTAACTTACATCAATTGCGTGTATTAATGAACTCAGCCAAAAGCCTGTGTTCACCTGATTGTGTTAGAGGTAAGTACCAGGGAGTTTTAGTGGACAGGGAGGGATTGGGATGTGTGTGTGCATGTGTGTATTTGTGTGTGTGGCTGCATGTAGGAGTGTATGTAGAGGTGTGAGAGTTGTAATGTGAGTGTGTGTGCCCACCTGGGAGACTGCAGTGGGGGGTTAGTTTGGGGATAAGTAGAGCTTGTGTTTGCATTTGTGTGAATTGGAATGTGTGTCCATGAGTTCAATTGCTTGGGGGGGAGGGTGTGTGTATATGTGTGTGTGTGTGTGTGTGTGTGTGTGTGTGTGTGTGTGTGTGTGTGTGTGTGTGTGTGTGTGTGTGTGTGTGTGTGAATGTGTAGGTGATAGTGGGCACCTTATACCTCCACACACCACTATACTAACAAGCAAATCCTGCAAAATTGGGGGTGGGGGCAACAGACCCTAAGGAAACTTCTTGTATGATGAAAGAAATGAGACAGGGGAACACTAGGCACCAGGTGTAGTCTATATAGTGCGCACTAAAGGCACATAAAACGATTCAAACTCTAAACTTTCAGCATTTACATGGGCTGTTAATCCTCTGTACCACCACTAAACACTAAGGATACTTTTAAAATACTACTTAAGTCTTTAAATAAAAAAATGAATAGGGTGAGTTTCAAACCTTCTACCCTAACACATGTACACAGTTTACCAAGCAGGAGCCTTAAAACCTTATTTTAACTGATCAGTTAAGTGTATTTTTTACATAATAATAAGTATGAAACTCTAAAGTCTGACATTATTTATTGACAAACTACTTCAACAGCATATCAATTATGAGGGACACTTAGGGATGGGAGATGGTCTATTTTTGGGGAAGCTTCAGGACAAAGCTGGGAGGAACACTAGATGACACAGGGACATTTTTAAAGTATCAGATAATTCTGTTACTACCACTGACTCAGAACCTTTATTTACCACTAAAACTCTTGTATTAGAAAAAAGACTGCATTATACCTAACAAAGTGATGTTAGCCCAGTAGAAGTTTTTCGTATCTGTGTGTATCTTTTTCTAAATGTAATTAGTAGCAACACTATGGTTCTCCCATGTTCAAGTTATTCAAATATAGTAAGGAAAAATGAATTTATCTCATCCCTGACAGATTATCACAATAAAAACAGTTTTCTTTTTTATATAATAGAATAGTAAGTTCTAGATACTATTCTGATGCACATATTACCAGTTATTGCGTTATGCAGTCACAGATTTATAGACCAGCAACTTATGTTACTTTATAATGCCTACTCATTCCCTCATAAATTAGTGACTGAGGGCAAAATACCTAACCCTTTGTGCAATGTATGTACTGACATATTCAGCTCACATATTCAGAAACTTCAGCTCAGTCAAGAGTATTATGGACATTTATAATCAATTGCTTCTAAAGACACCAAATAATATATAATGTCCAAGACTAAGTGGTTCAACTATCAACTAATTATACCAGTCAGTAATAATTCTGAAGAAAGTACAGTTGTGTAGGTAAAGTTAATATAACAGTAGATGTTCATATGATCACTGCTGTAGTAGTCTTAGCTGAATAGGTAGATTATCTTCGCTTACTATATTTAGTAGGTGAAAGGAGAAGGATCCGGGAGCCCCTGGAGAATGGTCCTAGCAGAGCCTAATCAGAACCCAGAGAAGGAATCAAGCTTGTTATGCCTTGTAAACATATGTACAGAGGACCAAGCTACTGTTCTGGAATACTTCTAGAATCCAAGCCTTCCCAAAAAGCCACAGATTAAACCAAGACCATTGCAGAGTGGGCTTTAATCCTGCCTGGAATAGTTTTGTTATGGTGAGTATAATAAAAGATAAATCCTTAGACAACCATTTGGAAATAATCTGCTTTGACAAAGGTTCTTATTTTTTTCTTTAAAGACTCAGTTCAAAGATCTGGAAGATTTAGTTCTGTCAAGATACTACCTGAGTTGTCTGTGGGCATTCAAGGTAGACTTATCCTTTCTCTCTCTTATTTTCGGCTCAGGAAAGAAAACAGGGAGATTGACAGTTTGGCTTAAAGTAAACTTGGATGCCACTTTAGGCATAAAAGAAGGATTAGTTCTCAAAGAAACTCTGTCCACATGGAAAATGCAAGAGGGTTGACTCATCAAAAGAGCTTACAACAAACATAAGCGTACAGAGGTCAAAGCAATCAGTAAAACTGTTTTCCATGTTCATAGGTGGGTAGTAGGCTATCTGCCCAAAGGCATTTATAAGCCTAGCCGGAATGTGTTGGCTTTCATTACCCCCTTAAATTTGTTCCCTGTGCCTCTGTCCAGTAGAGCCAGTGAAGTGATCCCTGGGGTAAACTTTCTGTTTCCTATCCACTCGTCAAGGTTTCTCTTGAAGAGTGTTAGTGAGGAGCTCTGCCTAATGTAGATTAGAATCTTGTTCCAGAGCATGGGAAGTCTCTGGGACAGGAATCTATCCCTCCAGCACTTCCTATTTATTGTTGTGGTGAGGTTTAGATACCTAGAGCGTATGGCTCGAGGGGATATGTTTTTTTTTAGGTGGAGCATGTCCATCAATTCTGGGTTGGACATGGCCTTGTATGTCAGGCAGCGATCACCTCTGAGTAGGTGGTATACAACCGAGTACAGCTGGAGTTTCTTCAGTCAAGCTGCATAGGGCATCTGTTTGAGGCCAGTGATCCTCTTGGTGAGGTACTTCTGTGGTCTTTCCAGCTGTTGCAGGTGTCTTGTAAGGTACATCCCAAATGGGGCATTGTACTCTATGATGGGTCTGATGAGTGATGCGTAGAGGGGCACAATGACCTCTTTTGATCTGGATGCAAACCCTTTTGTGATTAGATGGGCCACATAGAAGGATTTTCTAACCACTTTGGCAATGTGATTCTCAAAGGAGAGATTACTATCTACTTTGGTCCCCAGATCCCTTATTACATCTTCTGTATTTAGGGGGCTACCACCTATGTGGTAGTTTGTGGGTACTTTGTTTATTCCAAAGGGTATGACTATGCACTTTTTGGCATTTAGCTTGAGGCCATGGTTTTGACACCAGGTATCTGTCTCAGTGAGACCCTTTCGGAGGATGTCTGTGTCAGCCAGAGAGTCAATTATAGCCCCCAGTTTGCAGTTGTCTGTGAACCTGGTCAGCCATAGTCCTCCTGTGCTTGCCTGTACCTCTGAGAAGTATATGCTGGACAGGAGGGGTCCTAGGACTGAGCCCTGGGAAATGCCACTTGTAACCGGTTTAGAGTCAGACCTAGCTCCCCCAACTCTTACCATGTGGGTTCTGTCTGTGAGCCAGTTGGCAACCCATCTCATGACATAGGGGTTTATGTTCAGGCTGGTGAGCTTGTCTATAATACCAGAATGGGGAATGGTGTCAAAGGCCTTTGCCAGGTCTAGGTAGGCTGTGTGGACTACCTCTCCCTCATCTATAGCATTGGTAACTGTCTCAAAGAAGTCCACCAGGTTTAAGAGGCATGATCTGCCCTTAACAAAGCTGAACTTGGTAGGGTCCAGTGATTGGAGGTTCCCAATGTCTCTGTTAATGAGATCCATGATGATGCGCTCCATAGCCTTGCAGACCAAGCTAGTCAGGCTTATAGGGCGATAGTTCCCGGGGTCTGTTGTGGCTCCACCTTTGTGGAGTGGAATAACCATTGCTGTGCACCACTCTATGGGCACATAGCCTGTGAAGAGGCTAAGGTTGAACAGTGTGTTTAGGTAAGGGATTAATTCATCTTTGAGCTCATGTAGGATGCAGCCTGGGACATCGTCTGTTCCCATTGATGCTGTATTTTTGGCTTTGGAGAGGGCTGTTTTAACCTGAGTGTCTGTGATTTCAAGGGCACTACATTCTTCTGGTATGGTTATGGGCCCCTTTGGGGGTGAGAGGGGATTGAAGTTTACACTGAACAAACCTGTCTACCAGGATGTTGGCGATATCGGTCGGTTCAGTGTATTTTGTGCCATTCTGCACTAACTCAGAGCAGATTTGAGAATTACCACTTAGATTCTTGAAATAGCTAAATAATGCCTTACGGTTATCTTTGGAGTCCTTGGCAATTTTTCTTTTGAAGCTAGCCTTGGATGATTTTATGAGGGATCGTAGTTTCTTGCTGATACTAATCAGGGTGTCTTCCTTTCTTGGGATTTTTCTCTTTTTTGTACTAGTTTCCTCCTTCTGTTGTATAGCTTGTTTATGGCAGGGGTCCACCAGACTGTTTTTTTTTCTTGGAGGAGTGAGTCTTAGTTTTGCTTGGGATAGCACAATCCATGCATTCTTGTAGTTGCCCGTAGAGGCATTACTAAAAGATTTTGCAGCTTGGGCAGCATTATCCTTTAGCATGGGGGATTTGAAACATTTCACCCATAGCCGGCCTTAGGCATAGGCCAACTAGGCAGCCGCCTAGGGCGCCGCTCTGGCAGGGGCACTTTTCCAGTATTTATTTGGTGTAGGTAGACCAGGATGGGGCCACCTGGTGGTGTGGGGGGGCACCGTGGAGCTCTTTTGCCTAGGGCACCAGTTGACCTAAGGTCGGTCTTAAGTAACGTGAAGTTTGCTTTTGAAAAGATTTTCACGGTGTTTTTTTTTACTGGGGGTGTGGGCGGAATGTGGATATCCAGAGTGATTAGTTTATGGTCACATCTAACCAGCAAGGAGTTGACCTCCAGTGTGGAACACTGGTCGCCCATGTTGGTGATGACCAGGTCCAATATGTTGTCACCTCTGGTGGGGATGTTGACCAGTTGATCCAGGGCTTTTGAGTTTATAAATTCTAGGAAATGTTGGGCAAGGGAGTTAGTACTTGAGTAGTTCTCCAGTTAATGTTTGGGTAATTGAAATCACCCAATATCAGGGTGTTTGGTAGGACCTTTATGTTTCCTAGTGTTTTCAGAAATGCGGAATGGGGGTCCTGGGACATGGTGGGTGATCCGTAGCAAGCTACAATTTGAATAGTTAAAAATCTCAAGTCAGCCAGGTTAGCTGGTTCAAATGGGGCAAATGTTCATAGGTTGGTACTAGGCTATCAGCCCTAGGGCCTATACAAGCCTAGCCATAATAATTTCCTGGCTATTTATTCCCAGAATATTTACTTTCCTGGTCCCCTGTCTAGCAGGGCAACTTATGTGATCCCTGGGGGGAATTTCTTATCTCCCATCCAATTGTCAAGGCTCCTTTTGAAGAGGGCCAAAGAGGCACTCAGCTTGACATGTATGGGCAGTCTATTCCAGAGTATGGGGAGTCTCTGGGATAGGAACCTATCCCTCCAGCATGTTTTGTTCATTGTGATGACAAGGTTTAGATCCCTGGAGCATGCGGCTCTGAGGGATTGGGATTTCTTAAAGTGTAGCATGTCCAACAGTACTGGGTTTGACATGGCCTTGTATGTTAAGTAGAGATCAGCTCTGAGTAGGCTATATGTGACAGAGTATAGCTGGAGTTTTTTTAGACGGTCAGCATAGGGCATCTGCTTTATGCATGTGATTCTTTTACTGAGGTATTTCTGTGGCCTTTACAGTTGTTGCAGATGTCTTGTGAGGTACATACCAAATGGGACATTGTACTCTATAATGGGTCTAATGAGGGATGAGTACAGTGGGACAATGACCTCCTTTTTTGTGGATGAAAAGCCCTTAGTGATGAGGTGTGCCACATAGAAGGATTTCCTGACTGTTGTGGCTATGTGGTTATTGAAGGTGAGACCACTGTCCACCTGTGTCCCTAAGTCCCTTATCACACTTTCAGTGTTTAGTGTACTGCCACATATGTGGTAATTCATGGGTACATGGTTTTTCCCAAAGGGGATACCTACACATTTCTTGGCATTGAGCTTGACCCCATGGCTCTGGCACCAAGCATCTGTTTCTATAAGGCCCTTTTGTAGAATATCCACATCATTTGGGGATTTAATAATGGCTCCTAATTTGCAGTCATCTGCAAACTTTGTTAGTCAGAGTCCCTTAGTGCTGGCCTGTACTTCAGAGAAGTAGATGCCAAACTAGAGCGGTCCCAGAACTGAACCCTGAAGTACTCCGATTGTCACTTGGCTGGAGCTGGATTTTGAGTTGGTTACTTTTACAGTGTGGGTTCTGTAAGTAAGCTAGTTGACAACCCATCAAGTAACACAGGAAGTAATGCCCAGCTTAGTAGTTTATCTATGATTTCAGAGTGGGGGGTGGTGTTGAAGGCCTTGGCAAGGTCCAGATAGGCTGTGTGGACCACCTTACCCTTGTCTATGGCTCTGGAGACTGATTTGAAGAAGTCAATCAGGTTGAGGAGACAAGCTTGGCCCTTTACGAAACCAAACTGGGTGGGGTCCAGTGTTTGAAGGTTGCCAATGTCTTTGTTTATAAGTTCCATGGTAATGCGTTCCATGGCTTTACAGATCAGGCTCGTCAGACTGATGGGATGACAGTTTCTGGGATCCAAGGTGGATCCCCCCTTGTGGAGTGGGATAACTGTAGCTGTGCACTACATATTGGGAATGAAGCCTGAGGTGAGGCTATGATTAAACATGACACTTAGGTGAGGTGCCAGTTCATTTTGTAGTTCATGTAGTACACAGCCCAGGATATCATCTGGCCCCATGGATGCTGTATTCTTAGCTTTGGAGAGTGCGTTTTTTACCTGAGTGGCCGTGAGTACCGGACTTTGGCAATCTTTTGGTATTGAGATTGGCCCTTTAGGGGGTGAGAGGGGGTGAAGTGGGCACTGAATCCATCTGCCAGGATACTGGCAATATCCTTGGGTTCAGTATATTTAATGCCATTCTGTTGTAGCTCAGAGCAGATCTGAGCATTGCCATTTAGATTCTTGACATAACTATAGAATGCCTTGTGGTTGTCCATGGAATCTTTGGCAATTTTATTTTCATAACTAGCTTTGGAAGATTTTATGAGGGATCTCAGCTTCTTACTGAGGCTGGTAAGGAGTTTTTTGCATCCTGGGATTTTCCTCTTTTCTGCAGCAGTTTCTTCCTTCTGTTGTACAGTTTGTTTATGGCAGGGGACCACCAGATTTGGTTCCTTTTTTTTTTGGAGGAGACTGTCTTGGTTCTGTTTGGAAAAGCATGATTCATGCATGAGTGGATGTGCTCGTACAGTGCCATAGTGTAGGATTCAGTGGTTGAACTTTCAGTTCCTGTCTGCATGGGTGTCATGAAGTTTGTCACTTCTGACTTGAGTAGCATGAAGTTGGCTTTGGAGGGGTGGGGTTGGGATGTGGACATCAAGGGTGATTAGCTTATGGTCAGACCTGACCAATGAAGAGGTGACCACTGGTGTGGAGGATCGATCTCCCATGTTGGTAATGACCAGGTCTAGGATATTTGAGCTCCTGGTGGGAATATGGATTAGTTTGTCCAGGGTGTTAGAATTTATGAATTCCAATAATCGTTGGGCAAAGGTGTTGGTACCCGAGTAGATTTCCCTAATTAATGGCAGGGTAGTTGAAATCACCGAGTATTAGGGTGTTTGGTTGTATCGTATGTGTTGGGGGATTACCTAGTGTCAGTTGCACCTGTAGAATTTCAGATGCATTGTGTTGGGCAACTAGCCTGGAGGTGTGAATATCCTTGGTGAATATGGACACTCCTCCACCTTTAGTGCTTCAGTCCTGGTTTGGTGGCCGAAAAGTGTAGTAAGAGTTGTAGCTTGGTATTGCAGGGGTGTTCTCTGGAGCCTGAACCAGGTCTCAGTTACTGCACAGATATCGATGTTCTCCATTTTTAGGAGTGCCTCGAGAGAGTGCATTTTGAGGTTTAGACTTCTAGCAGTGAGTAGCATTGCCTTCAGATTTTGCAGGCTTATATCTGTTATGGTGGTGGTTTTGTCCTTTGAGCCTTGCCTAAAAAAAGGCACTATAGGGGTGGCAAGAGACTTAGCCAGTAATCTGAATCCCAGGGGTGACAGGTGCAGACCATCTCTGGGAAAGCATCATGGTTTGTCGATCATGTTGTTGCAGGCAGACAGATATTGGATCCCCTTTGAATGACAACAGAAACTTAGTCAATTGTGAAGTCAGGCATTTTGTCCTTATACTGTGGTATCATTCTGGGTGAAGGCAGGATACTGCTCAGGGCTAAGGTCATACCTGCCTGGGCCACATGTTCTGAGAGCTCTTCCATGTCTCTTTTCATGTAGTCTAGGGAGGTATGTCTCAAGTTATTCACTCCAAAATGGATAATGACAGAGTCGTATTTGTACTTGTTGTGGAGTGACTTGAGTGTATGCATTATGTGGTGGATCCTGGCACACCTAACACAAAATTAAGGTCCCAAGGAAGGGCTACCAGTTTTCTTTGACGCTTCTTACGCAAAACCCCTTTGAAAAGCATTTTGACATGAGAATGAATTGAAAGAGGAGGATCCATGAGCAGGCATGCTGAAATGACTGATAAATGAACCTTGATGGAGGAGTGGGAAAGGCCATAGCATATTAACTCACTCAAATATCGTAAAACCAGACAGCGACTAGCCCTGAACTGGTGCTGGTTATGTTATTGGCCCCAACTGGAAAATTGAAGAGAAACACCTATATCTGTCCATTCATCTTTCTGTCCAGATTAAGAATCTTGAATCTCTTCAGGAAAAGAGGTATCCCTCTTTCTTTTATCAGATACCACCTTATAAATAGCCTAAATTAAACCCTGAGCCAGACCCAGTAAATTACACCTGTCTAAGGAAAGGTAAGGAGGAATAGATACATGTTTAGTTTTCTCTCTTTTTTTTGACAAGAAAAAGGGGGCCAGCAGTGTTATTAATGACAACAGCAGCTTCCCCATGGATGGGCACAGCATTCTAAATAAACAGAGAAGGCTTCCCTGTTCTATTCCAAGGAATGACATGAATGGCTCTCCCTTGCCCACTAAGAGGACTACAACAGCCATAGAGGATGTGGCTAACCCTGGTCCATAGTGGCTGTAGGTACTAGAACAGATGTATCCTGGGTAAAAGATGAGTAGTCAGAGGAGCAAGCTATGGCCACCTGTGACTGAGCTAAATTGCGTCCCTACTGTGGTGGCAAAGGCTGTTTGCTTAGCTTTTTCTTTTTGTGGAAGAAGGACTGACCATGAGACCATTCTCAAGCCAAAAAATGGTGCCTCTTTCCTTAAGAAAATAAAGAAACAAAAGCCAGTAAAAAATTAAAAATGTTAGAAGCCACTTTCCCCCAAAAAACACAGTAAAAAGCACTTTAAAACAGTCTGTCAGCCCCAAAGAAAAATAAACAGTTTTTTACAAAGAAAATATTTTTTTCAAGTACTTTAAACAACTTTTAAACTGACAGGACAAAAGAGAGTTCCTATTTAAAAGCAGTTATGTCTCATTACCGCCTGTTAAAACATATTCTTCAAGCTTAAAAATAACTTTTCTAAACAGGAAATTACAATAAAATAATTTATATAAAGTGGAAGTTTTTTCCCCTAAAGGATATATACATATATATATATATATATATATATATATATATATATATATATATATATATATATATAAAAAAACAGCAAAGGAGCAATACAAGCTGACCATCAATCCTTGAATACCTGCAGAGGAGCGTACTCTTCAGCAGTAGGAAATCTCTGAAGGGTTTAGAGCACAAACCTGTCTTTTTAGCCAGCTCAGCTTGAGCTGACTGATGGATTGGTTGAGTGGAAGGTGCCATGAAGCTCTCAAAGTTGGTTGACTGTTATATCCTTTGCAGGATATAACCAATACAGCTAAGGCTAATGCAGTAGTGATCAATATGATGAACATCAAGGTATATTAACATGCTTCAAATATTTTTTTTGTTTTGCAGCTTAATACTGGTTAAAGACAGAAGAATTATTATTAGCTTTGTGGAAATCTTACATTAAATCCTGCTTTGAAACATGGAAATTCACCTCAAAAGTTATGACCCCTATGAACAAATATCTGTTCTTATGGAGGAATCTTGCCAAAATATGCTATGGTTAAGGAATGCTGGAGTAATCAATATTTTATGTCCATATACAATGTGGATGACTTATGATACTCTGCTTGCTACTTTTCCAAGGGGTGCACCACATTTTTACTTTCAAATTTTCATGTTAACAGATGTTTTGCAAACTTTTTAAAATTCAGCATACTATTTAGATTTCATGTTCTTTGAACAAGCTATTAAAATTACTGAGATAAATAGCACTTGCTAATTTTGCAGGCGAAAGTACATTTCCATGGAGAATTGTTATATCTGTATATTGAACATGTTTAGTTAACAATATGACTTCATATATATAAATGTCCTCTGCAATTATTTTCTGTACATTGTGGAAGTGTTTATCATGCATTTTGGAATATAATGGAAATTCATCTTGATAAATGTGGAAATACTTCAGTAGCACAACAGTACTAGAATGCCAAGGATCTATAAATGTACAATAATGAGTTTTCATACACAGAAATGTATGGTCATGTAAACAAATATCCACACTTATGGAAGTATTCTGTTAAAAATCTGCTGATTCAGAAGTCTTAGAGTAATAAATATCCTGTGCCAGTATATAATATGAGATGACATGTGAGCCTTTATAAATGTGTCTCCACTTGATGCTGCAGCATGTTGGAGTTTCAGAATGGACATTTTAAGTTAGTAGAGCTGTTTGGTGTTTATTAAAGTCTTACAATTTGGTATAACATTAGATTTTATGTTGGTGGAATAAAGCCTTTTCATTGATGTGAAGGGTAGCATTTGTGAATTTTGTTGTTCAAACTACATTCCGTATGGAAAGTTGTAATTGTGTAAGTAAACTTACCATGACAGTAGATGTTCAACTAGATCACTGCTGCAGCCTTTGCTATTTGGGTTATATCCTACCCAGGATATGTATATAAAAGAGCTATCCAACTTCCAAAACGTTAGGGCACAATCTATATGCTCAGACTGCTGATGGCACTAACAGACAAGGGAGAAAATTCAGCAGTCTAGATGCCAAGCCTTTCAGGGGCTGCATGCCAACCAAAGAAGGGAAGCTAGAGCCCTGAAACAAGTCAATGCTAGGTATATAAAAAGCAATGTTCTTGCCCTTGCAAACAAAAATGTGGGGGGGGGGGTTACAAGGAGGGTGTGGCTACTACTAGTGATGGTTTGTGTTATCAGACTGCAGGACTGCAGCCCCCCCCCCATCTATGAACCACAATGGTACAATCCTCCTAACCTCACATAGAAAGTGAATCCAGAGTGCTGCCTTACCAGTCCAGCTTCAGGAAGAAGGCAGCAGACTGCTGATGCCCCAGATGTCTATGCAATGCTAACTGCATAGACTGGAAAGGGATCAGACTGCAAGGTCAGCATTCTTGGAACAGGAGATCAGACTGCAAGGTCAGCAGTCTTGGAACATTCGCAAACAGGAACTGGGAAACTGAAAGTGTACATTCCGGCACAAATGCAGATGAGCAGCTTTGGATTGCTTTGCAAGCTGAGATACTCAGGATGGAATAGCTTTGGATTATTTTATGAAAATGGATTGCAGGTACAGAATGAAGTGAAGATGTGTGTGTCTGGTGGCTAAAGAGAGAGATCTCAGAATACCTGCTGGTGGTGGTTAGAGAATACTTCAGGCTTGAAACCTGTACCCTGGGTGTATGTAACAAGAGCCTGAATTCCCTACCCACCACAATTTGTGAAACGTTTGCAAATTTTTGCCTCATATTTTGTTCTGTTCTGTTCCTCATAATATCTGTGGTTTCTGAATTTTTAGTTCCTTAAAAAGTTAGTGGTGCAGTCGTAGCATTATTGCCTCACAGCTAGACGCTCTCTGTTTTGATTCTTGGCTGGGGGTGCCTTCTGTGTGGAGTCTGCTTGTCCTCTGTGTTTGTGTATGGGTTTGCTCTGGTGTCCTCCCATGTTACAAAGACATGTGTCTGCAGTATTTCTCCCTGGACCTCTGCTGAAGATTGGCTTTTGTTCCAAATCAGACTTTCCTGGTTAACTAATATTAAATAAATAAAATTGACAGGCATTTGAATTTCAGATTTCATATTCTTCAGACAGTACATAGTAACACAAAACCTTTTATTCTAGAAATTTTCTAAGTTTATAAGATGAATATTTGAAATTTGTCCCTATTTTTGGGACTGTATTCCCCCATTATTGTCTTCATCCAGGTTTTTTGTGTTAAGGTTGAGAGCTATGGTAAGAACTGAATTCACTGAATATGTTTGCGGGCTCTATTCCCCCATTACTGGCATTGTCCAGGTGTTTTGTGCTAAGAGGTTGACAGCTATGGTGAGAACTGAATTCACTAAATGGTAGCCATTTAAGTTTCAGTCTTCCTCTCTTTCATAAAACAGCTGATTCACCATAGTGGTATGTTGCTCTGACTGTTTTGTACAGGGTCCTGGGTTCACGACTTGGCAGTGAAATATATGGTAGTAACACATCATTTTATATTAGCAACTTTCCAAGATTATGCAAGTAATGTTTAAAATGTGTTACTGGTTTTTGGACTTTTGCCCCCCCCCAAAATAAATGTTTGATTTTTCCAGATTTCATATGCTGTGAAGTTGAGAAATACAGTTGAGTGTCGAGTAGATTTTACAAGGAGCTGAGAGCTGCAGGGAAAGAGTAGTTTTGTGCTGCTTATGGAAAGTCTACTCGCATTGTTAATAGCACAACAGGTAGTGTACTTGCATTTGATGCAGAAGGTTGTAGGTTCTACTCCCACAGGGAGTGGATACTGCTGTGTTAAAAATATCCTCTTTAGTGAATATACAGGCACTTTATTTGTAGATGAAACAATGAAATATAAAGTTGTTTACTAGCAGCAAACTCTTCATTAGTTACAGATCTCTTTAATGTGGAATTTTTTAGATGACGTTTACTTCTGCAGAGATTGTGAATATTTACTGATACTGGTGGATTGTAGAAGTTTGAGTAGACTTTTATGATGGAAATGTTCTCAATTGGGTAGTTTTGTCATTATTGGTGCATGCATTTTGTTTCATTGTTTACTGGAAAAATGTTCAAAACAATAAATTTAAAACATCCTCTAACAACTGTACTGTATTATACAAGGAATATAATTTAATACAATCAGGAAGGTGTATCACACAACACATGTATGTCTTGTGTGCAAGGGGCCTATCATTTGAAAACAGCCCAAAGTTAATCGTTATACTAGCCAAATGTATTTTCTTTGAATGTGGATTTAAATGCTGTTTCAATGAATGTGTTTCAAGGGCAGAGACGTTTTAATGCTAAGTCTATTTTCATTGTGAGACTGCATTGCATTGTTTAGCAGATGTCTTAGTGTTTGCTCTGTCAAATGCAAAATAAAACTTTCAAATGAAATCCAAATTATCATAGAAGTAAAGCAGTATGCACATTACAGTGTTTATGGTAAATGGGGTGAAATAGCCAAGTAATGGGACATTGGAATGGCTGCATGGTGGAGGCTCCATTCGACCATGATTTTGTGAGGGGGAAGGGTAGCAAACTCAAAGACAGCCCCGGATGAACTATACCTCTCAACTGTGCAGATTTTCACAGAATGAATAGAATTTTGCTTCTTATTTTTGGTTTGTTCCACATAAAATGTGTGGTTTTCTGGCAAATCATTTAGGAATTTAGTCACTAAATAATGACAGGCATTGAGTTTCAGACTTCATAACCTTCAGAAAAATGCATGCTAAAGCAAGACCTCTTATTCTATCAACTAAGTTTATAGAAGAGCAATTTTTAGTACTGTTTGTATGTTCCCCCAATATATTTGGCCTTGTCCAGATTTCCTGCGTTAACAGGTTGAGAGATATGTGCAAATAAATTGCTTTATAGAATTAGGCATATCCAAACCTTTCAAGTGTCCCCGATTTTGGCTCAAAATGTTGCTCTCCCTCTAATAATCCCACCACAAAATGGCAAGTTTTGGATGAAAACGTAGAGGGTTTACAATTAATAAATAACTGTAATAATCAGAGTTATAGATTACTTTTATTTCAGAAATGCATGTAGATTTATTTATTTTGTCAGCTGCTCAAGTTAACAGTACTAATATTAAAAAGTGTCCTTTCTTTGGCAGGTTCCCGGCTGTATTGTGTGGCTATTTTATATTTTACATCACATTTTGGATCCATTTTTCTTAAAATTATGATTTTCTGGCAAATTAGTGGCAAATCATGAAAGATTGAAGTTAGAAAATAATGACAGACATTTGAGTTTCAGATTTCATACCCTTCAGAAAATTCATACTAATGCAAGACCTACTATTCTATTAGAACGTTTATTAGAGCAATATTTAAATATTTTCCCTATTTTTTGGCCTTTGTCCCACTTCTATGCATGGCTTTGTCCAGATTTCTTGCTCTAAGGTTGAGAGGTATGACAAATGTAACTGACAAGAAATACCCAATGGATATAAAACTTGTAAAATAAACAGAACCACAACCAACTAAGTATTTCTGAAACGTTATAATGATCCACACACTTAGCGCTTTCACCAACAACACATGGCATCATCAGAGTGAATGGAATCAAATTGAACCAAACAAATATTTAGACATCAAAATGACATAATACTTAAGTGTATAAATCACAAAGTAATTTATTTGATATGCATATTTTTGTATGTATTTTCATGTATTTTCTATGTGTATTTTTTATAATCAATGTCAACTTTGAGGCTGGGACTGTATCTGTATTTGTATTTATTTGACACATGCTTCTTTAAGGACAGGGTAATTAAGGCTTTGGTTAATTGGATTAGTGTTTAACCATAATGTATAAAGCATTGGTTCAATTTGATTCTATTCACTCTGATGATGCCATGTGTTGATGGTGAAAGCGCTAAGTGTGTGGATCATTAAATCGCTTCGGAAATACTTGGTTGGTTGTGGTTCTGTTTATTTTACAGGTATGAAAAATGTGTCAGGGACATCACAGTCAGCCAGAGACATTTCAAATTGTGACATACTTGTTGCACCCCACTCCCCCATGTAGTGACTCTGGATGTGTCCAAGCAAGGCAAGGAACAGTTATGCAGTGTAAGTGTGCAGAGTATCCCCCCATCCAAGGTAGACACAAGTACTACAGTGGCTTTTCATCTGTCCTTGCTTGATTTTGCAGAATGCTCTGGTTTTCTTTCATATTTTTATACTGCTGATTTATTATTCAGAAAGTGCCCGTTGCTCTGTGTTTAAGTAGCAATGCTTTCATGACCATCAGATAAGCTTGTCTGAGATTGTAAGATGCAAGTACGTTTTAATAAGCATACTGTTAAAAAATTACCAACATTGAAAGCCTTTTTGTTGTCGCCATGCAGAGAATACTTATATAACTAGATAACATATAAGCCTTGGGTATTGAAATGCATATGACAGTATTTGTAATAAAGAACAGGATTGCAGTATTTTAAGAAGTTCATTACCTTTGTTGGAGACTTGCAGTCATCTTTGCAGGCTTTACCCGTAAACTAAGTAGAATGCTAATCTATCATGTGTGGTCCATAACCTGTGCAGTAATCCTTTAAGCAATTTATCTTGAGCTTGTTTCTTGTTTGCTGTTCATTTTTTACTTTGATCATGTTTTCCTGATGAAACAAGTAGATAGTTGTTGTCAGGCAGCAGGTCTTTTTTGGATAAGAAACATTTTTACAAGTGGGGATATCACAGATTGTTACTTTCAGCATGTTACTTGGTACTTTTATAAAGTTGAATATAAATTATAATTATAATTAGAACTGCAGTGCAAGGGGAAGTGGTTTGAGTGCTGCTTGTTTTTCCTATACTTGACTTTGACTGGCATTCCAGTAATGTATTTAAAAAGTAATTTATTTTTTCATGCCTCACAACCTTTTTGTTTCCATCTAGATATTAAGTAAGCTGTCATGCAGCCAATGCATTGAAATTTTTTTTTCTTCTACACTTCATTTTGTCTTGATTGGACTCTTATAATGGTGGTTTGGCACCTAGGGCAGCATATTTAATTAAAGTTCCAGTTTTTGTGATTTTGTGCATAGCTCCTACCATTTCTAGTTGGCCACACCCTTCCCATTGGCCCCACCCATTCAGCTGTCTCCTGCAGCCCCCCTTTGATTTGAAGTCACCAGCTGCCACTGGCTACTACAGCAGTGATCTATTAGAAGATCTACTGTTATAGGTTCATAGGAGGTTACTAAGCTAATGGCCCTAAGGGCCTTTACAAGCCCAGTCACATAAAAACCTGTGCACCCTGATTGATCATAATTAGATGGTCAGTGTTAGTTCAGTGATTCTATGATCAGCACTGACTACCCTTTGTCCATGAGGGATATAGGTGCCACCCCCTGGGTGAAATTACAGTCATCCATCTGATTGTCAAGGTTGCACTTAAATACAGTCATTGAGGAGCTCTGCTTCACGTGAAGTGGGAGCTTATTCCAGAGGAATGGTAATCTCTGCGATACGTATCTGTCTCTCCAACATGTTTTGTCAATGTCACAGGCTAGGTTGAGATCACTGGAGCGAGTGACTCTTTTCCCATTTGATTTGCAGATATGCAGCATTTCCATTAGGGCAGAGTCACAGACTGCTCTGTTTGTCAGGCACAGGTCACCTCTCAGCAGGCTGTATGATACAGAATACAGTGACAGGGCTTTCAGTCTTTTCATGTAAGTCACGTTTTGGAAGCCCCGGATCCTCTTGGTTAGAAACCACTGTGGTCTCTCCAGTTGCTGCACATGCCTGGTGAGAAACATACAGAAGGGAATACTGTACTCAGCTAGTGGTCTGATAAGGGTCGAGTACATCAGAGTTACAACCTCCTTAGTCTTGAATGTCATGCCATTATTTATGAGATGCACAATGTAGAAGGCTTTCCTTATCACTATGGACACATGGTGATCAACGTTTAGATTCCTGATAACCTGTGTTCCCAAGTCTCCCCCCACTGGGTTTGAGCTTAGAGGGGTGCTATCTATATTATAATTAGCAGGGGCTACTTCTTTCCAAAGTGGATAATGAGGCATTTCTTTGCATTTAGTTTTAGTCTGTGACTTTGGCACCAACCATCTAGTGACATATGGGTTAATCCCCAGCTTGGAGAGTTTCTCAATGATCCCTAAGTGAGGGATTGTGTCAAAAGCCTTGACTAAATCAAGATAGGTGGCATGTACTGCTTTGCCCGCATCCAGGGCTTTGGTGACATTCTCAAAGAAGTCCACCAGGTTTAATAAGCAAGATCAGTTATGGTGAGTTTACTTATACAACTGTACTATGTTTATAATTTGATCACTGTTGCAGTAGCAAAAGCTATACAGGAAGAATAGTAAAGCTTACAAAGCATGGGAGGAGAATGGATGAGGGTCCAGAAGCCCATTGAGAGTGGTCCCAGCAAAGCTTGTTCTAAATCTAGGAAAGGATTCTATTTTGCAGTGTTTTGTGAAGGTATTTACAAAGTACTAAGTTGCTGCCTCTAGAATATATCTAGTGTCCACCCCTTTCCAAAAGGTCACTGAAGAGGCCAAGGCACTACTATAATGTGTCTTGACCTTGTCTGGAATTCACTTGTTATACTGGGAGCCACAAAATAAAATAGCATGGGGCAACCATTTTTAAATAGTCTGCTTTGACAATGGCTGCCCATTGGCAACTGATCAGAATTTCTAAAGGTTTTAGTTCCAACAACATAGTATCGGATTTGTCTGTGAAAATCCTGAGTAGGGAGAATCTCTTCTCCCTCATTTTTAGTGTTGAAAGGAAAGCAGGGTAATGTCGGCTGCCTAAAACAAACCTGGGCATCACTTTAGGCATAAATGAAGGATTCATCATCAATGAAACCCTATCTTTGTAGAAAACAAGATAATGATGATTTACCATAACAACTTTCAAATGACACTCTTCTAACAGAAGTCAAAGCAATAAATACTGATTCATTCTAGAGATGGTTTAAGAAAATGAAAATTCTTCATAGGGAAGATCAGAAGAAGCTTGGTGGCTTTCATGGCTAGGTGAAGAATGTAGTTATCCGAACATGCTATACTTATTCAACCTGTCCTGGGAGATTCATGTTGCAAAATATAAGGGCGAATATTTATCAGGGAATGCAAGGTTAGGCTTTTTAAGATCCTCACAAATCAAAAGCCTATTTAGTACTTATGAACACATAGTGAATTATATATTAAAGAACAACAAATTTATATTATTAAAAATAGAAAGTTAACTGTTTTAAAGAGAGCAATCAAAATATAGACTCTTTTTTTTAAATAAAGTGCTTTGTAGGTACTTTATTGAAATGGTTGTGGCATTCTTATCTGACTTGTATATATGTATATGATTTTATAAATAAGTTTGTAAAATATGGCTATGTTCACTCCATGGCTGAGGATGAATATGCATTACATATTCAAAATTATATGTGGGATCATTTTTATTAAGCATTAATTAAATATCTTTTTTTCAGATTTTGTAATCTGAATTTAATGAAGCAGTACAACTACAGCTATTACACTCAGGAGAGTCTTACTTGGTATGGACATAAAATAATTTTATCCAAATTGAAGTATTTTTCTGTCAATCAGAAACATAATAATAATGGGCCATGGCCAAGATGGTGGCTAACTAACAGCACAAAGCCTTTGCTTTGCTTCTTATTATTTATTTTGACACAATTTTATTATATTATATTAATTAATCAGAAACTTGATTTTTTTCAAAATCTAAGTCTTATCAGTTAACTCTTAATAATTTTTTGAAAGAAGAACTGAGTTTTGGACTTTTTCCTGTCAGTATTATTTCTGAATACAGTATGAGCCACTCAAAAGTGAACCTACAAGAAAACTCTATGAAAAAAGAACTGCGAACAATTGTAGGAGGTATTCAGGAACTCTCTATTAAGTTGGATAAACTGGAAAAAAATGGACTACATAAAGGAAGACTGTAAAAAACAAATGTATATGTCATATGAAGTATTAAAACAATTTGCACAGATCACTTCAATCAAGGAAGCAGTAAGTGATTTAGATAGAAGACCAACAGAAAATGAAAGCCATGCAGAGTTTCTCTTAAAACAAAATACTTTGTTGTTGGGAAAAATAAAAGATCTTGAGAGCAGATCTTGAATAAATAATATTAGAATTTATGGAATCCCAGAGAAAGAAGAAGGGGACAATGTGATACATGTTTTTAAACAACTGGCTACCTAAAGCTCTAAACCTGCCAGAAACTCTCTACTTTGGTTTTGAAATAGCTCAGAGGTCCCTTCCAACATTTTCTTTAACAAAGAACCACCTCTATCCAGATCTATAATTGTTACTTTCCTGTCTAGTCAAGATAAAGACTTAATATTGAAGTCAGCATGGGCTAACTCTCCAATTAAACTAAAAGACAATGTTATCAGATTTGACAATGATTATACCTCTTTAGTTATGACTAAAATAAAAGAAGCGGTTCCATTTATCAAAAGCTTGAAAAAATTAGACATAAAAGCTCGACTGCTCTTCCCTGCCAAAATTAGGATTTTTCTTCCAGATGGTCAGAAAATATTTAATACACTGGAAAAAGGATTAGAATACACAAAGAAAAACAAGCTATTTGATAAGTTTGAAGAAATGGCCTGGACAAGTACTAGTTTAAAAAGACATGCAACTAAAAATAGTTGGACTCCAAAAGAAAAAAGTTACACAAAAATGAAAGAAAAGTAATGTATCATTTAATTAATTAATTTAGTGATTCCTTATCATCAACCTTAAACTGCATCCTTGTAATCAAATTATAAGGTAAATGTTTATCTGTTATTAATTATTCCCTGTTTTGACAATGCATTAATTGCTTTTATACTTATTATTTAAAAAGGGGAAGACATATTTACTTTAGGAATTTACACTCAGAGCCACTTGTAAAGTCAGTATCAGGATATACACTGTTTTCTGTCTGGGATAATTAACACTCATATGTTCCCCTGAATGAAAAGAAACAGAAACATTTACAGTAATATAATTACAGCATTTGTTCTACCATTGGGGATATAACTACTGTTGTGCCTTAATTTCAAAGCTTATACGTCTTTGGCTTTGTGTTTTTTGCTTGCTTATATATTGTGGGTTTCTTTCTAATTCATAATGCATTCTTGTGGTTGTTCGGAAAGACATTTGAAGGGATGTGAATTTGATAAAGCTTTATTATTTTAACTTAACTTACTAAATTACTAGATGTAACTTTTTTTTTTCTGTTTATTGCTGTCTGAAGTGGACAGGATGGTTGCAAGCTTTAAAAAAAATGAAGGAGAAAAACAGCCTTTCTGAACCCTACATCTGTTATATCCAACTTTAAAAACAAACCAAAAGGTTCCGAACCAGCAGGTGTAAAACTCCAAAGGTTTATTAGGAAATGTAAAAGTAGTCTCCCTTAGTAGGAAGACTTCTTCAGACAAAGGAAAAAATCATTAAACACAATTTAAAACCCAAAAAAAGGGGTGTGTGTTACAAAATTACAAACAGCTGCCTTAATTGAACCCACTGACATACCTTCACATTTAAAGTTGTATTACATTAAAAGCATAAATAAATGTCCACTTAGTTAAGGACTCCTGGGCTTTTTTAGAAAATGTAGACAAATTTGAATACTGTGACAACATTCATTTTCTTACAATAGATGTAGTCGACCTTTACTTCTCCATACCCCACGACATAGGGATTGAATATGTCACCAGAAACCTAATAGCACATGGAGCGGAGAGTGATGAGATCCGTCTAATTCAAGAACTATTAGACATGATCCTGAACAATAACTATGTTGGATTTAATGGGGGCATACATAAACAAATAATTGGAGTACCTATGGGTTCCCCTTGTGGAGCCAGCTATGCCAATTTAGTACTGGCCCAGTGGGAACACGACTATGTATTTAAGGACAACAATTTTCAGAAAGTCAAACTATACAACAGGTTTTTGGACGACATTTTCATTATGTTTCAAGGTAACGTAGGGGATGCAAGCAACTTTGTTGAGGTTTTAAATAACAGCAATCCATTTTTGAAATTCACATTTACCTTTGGTGAAGACACCATTAACTATTTGGATGTTGAATTGAAGAGAGACGACATCCATAGGGGTTATGTTGCTAAAACTTACAGGAAACCCACTCACTCTAACACTATGCTACATTTTTCTAGTTGCCACCCGCTACACCAGAAAAAAATTGGTTTTAAAGGGCCAACTAGTTAGAGCGGCAAGAATGACTACTAAAGACTCCGCCTTCAACGAGGCATGTACCTTGTTGAAATGCATGTTTATGAGTCGTAGGTACCCTGAATTACTGGTGGATGACACAATAGGAGAAGTTTGTAGGAAAAGGGGTTTGGGTTCTTTCAATCCCATTCTGACTTTGAAACAAACCAACGTGAACCTGGCAGAGCCAGATGAAGTCACATTACAGATTCTTGGTGTCCACTTTTCTAGCATGGGTCAAACCATTTTTTCCCAAGAGAAGTACAATAAAAAAAGTTTCATTGCTTCTTTTTCATTAGAAGCTAAATATATTAGCAATGTACTTAGAAAGAATTGGCAGTTGTTATCTTTTGAAAAAGAACTCACAGAGAAAATAGGGGACAAACCTGTTATTTTTAGAAAGGGCAGAAACCTCAAAAACATTATGGAAAGACCTTCAATAAAGCATACTAGAACTGAAGGCACATACAAATGTGAGACATGTAACTATTGTAAATTTATATCTACAGGGTCCACATGTATAGTGAAGCAACGTCTGTTTAAAGCAAAGGGTCATTACAATTGTAACTCAAAATCAGTGGTGTATTTAGCTGTGTGCCAGTCATGCCCTGCCTTTTATATAGGGAAGACTGACAGAAAACTTAAAGAGAGAATTTATGAACATACGTACCACATTAGGAAGAACAGCAACACTAATGCCCTTGCAAGACATTGTAATAGCAACCCTTCTCATGCTTTCCTTTTTAAAGTTATAGACCAGGTACTAACAGATGAAAGAGGAGGACCCCAACAATTGTTATTAGGAATAAAAAAAAAAAAAAAAAAAAAAAAAAAAAAGGAACTCATTTGGCAACTTAAAATGAACTCTTACACGTCACCAGGGTTGAACGAAGTTACCTCTTTGACTTGTGTTTTAAAGTTAAGAAACCTGCTAAGATAAGACTTCTTTCATCATTACTTAAACCTCAAGTCTGGTTTTTAAACCTTAATTCACAAATGTTTAACTTGAGAAACATTGGTTTTCTGACCTCTGCAGCGCTTCACTGTACTTTGACCCTACCTTATTTTATTTTATTTTATTTTTATTTTTATTTTCATTTTGCATAGTTTCGTTCAGGATTTGTATGTTTTATTTTTGTCAGGTTCTGCATTGTGGTCTGACTTGATTTTTGCTTACTTCTAGACACGTACACCTTTTTGCGTAAGTAACAATGAGATCTTAATGTTTAGACCCACGGTATTTTGAAGTACTAAGTTTACCTATTGTCAATGTCATTGAACACCAACAGCTGTGGATTTACTTAGGTGTGTGTTTCTTTCTTTCTTTTGTCTTCTGTTAATTTATTTATTACATTTTTCGCACACAGTACAAACTCATTTGCAGAGCAATGTGTCGTATTCATGGGCACGATTGTGAACTGATTTTTCATTTGTTTGGCTATCCGCCTTTTTCGCATGCTTAGTACCTGCATGGTTCTTGAATGAAGTATCGTCTTGTGAATCCAGCGGTTTGTTTTGATTTAGAAGTGTCTTCCACGCAATGCCTTGCCATATTTTTTCTGAAACAGTTGCATTTTGACTTGTTTTGGCTGCTACAACTGTGCATACTAAAGCTTAGAAAGTTTTCTCATTGCAGCTTGGTGCTTTACCCATTGCTCAAGGAACATTTAAAAAAAAAAAAAAAATATTTTTCATATACTGTTGTTGCATTCTGTTGGTGTTGAAATGACAAGCAATTTCTGTGTTAGATTTTTAACACAGAAATAAACATATTCGGTTATTTAACACTAGAAATAGCATTTCTTTTATTAGAAACGCCTTTGAAATTCTGCTTTTTGCAGACTCCTAGTTGAGTTGCACTGTTTATTTATTCATGTATTATTGATTCTTCATTATGCATTAGAGATGTGTACTCCTTACTACCTTTTCTGTTAAGGAATGGATATTATATTTGTATATACTTAGTTGCAAGCATTACTTCATTTTATTTTCTTTTTAATCACAAGATTCTGTATGAGTTTTGTTTTACCCTATGAAAAGTTGTTTGCTAAAATGTATTTTAAGGGAAACAAACAGTATTTACACTTGATTAGGTTCATGAATCTTCACTAAGACATTCTTGGTTACTTTTATCAAGTTCATGTTTCTTTTTTGAAAACTTTTTTATGTTTGACACCCTGTCTACACTAAGTGGACATTTATTTATGCTTTTAATGTAATACAACTTTAAATGTGAAGGTATGTCAGTGGGTTCAATTAAGGCAGCTGTTTGTAATTTTGTAACACACACCCCTTTTTTTGGGTTTTAAATTGTGTTTGATGATTTTTTCCTTTGTCTGAAGAAGTCTTCCTACTAAGGGAGACGAAAAGCGCTTTACTTTTACATTTCCTAATAAACCTTTGGAGTTTTACACCTGCTGGTTTGGAACCTTTTGGTTTGTTTTTTGACAGTTTGTTTTTCTTCAGTTTTGGAATATCCAACTTTAACCTTTAATTTCCATGAGAAAAACACTTTTTTTTTTTTTTTAGCTTGAGCTACCTAGCAGCTTTTTTCAGTTTGCACACATTATTTGAGCACGGCATATGGATAATACAACAACTTGAACTTTGACACGACTCAAACAGTAAGAAGATTGAGAAATAAATCCATGATATGGGCTAATAGACTGGAAAGACCCCCTACACTATTAGCAATTATGGTATATTATCTCAAACTTTTTAAAATTTCATGTTAACATACATGCCTCTGCTGAACTATTAGATTAATTATGACATCATGGAACTCATAAACAAAGACATTGGAGATCTCCAAACTCTGGACTCCACCCAGTTCGGGTTTGTAAAAGGCAGATCATGTCTCCTAAACCTGATAGACTTCTTTGAAGTAGTCACTAAAGCCATAGATGAGGGTAAGGTGGTTCACACAGCCTATCTAGATCTCGCCAAGGTGTTCAACACCATCCCCCACTCTGGAATTATAGATAAACTCACTAAACTAGGTATAAATCCCTATGTCACAAGATGGGTTGCCAGCTGGCTTACTGACAGAACCCACACTGTGAAAATAGCAGACTCCAAATCAGACTTCAGACCAGTGACAAGTGGAGTACCACAGGATTCAGTCCTGGGTCCTCTCCTGTTTGGTATCTACTTCTCTGAAGTACAGGCTAACACAGAAAATCTTTGGCTAACTAAATTCACAGATGACTGCAAAATATGAGCCATAATCGAAACTCCTAATGATGTGGTCATCCTACAAAAGGGCCTCACTGAGACAGATGCCTGGTGTCAAAGCCATGGTCTCAAGCTCAATGATAAAAAGTGCATTGTTATCCCCTTTGGTAAAAACTCTGTACCCGTTAACTACCAGATAGGCAGTAGTCTACTTAACACTGAAAGTGTGATAAGAGACCTTGGGACACAGGTGGACAGTAGTCTCTCCTTTGATAATCACATCGCCATAGTGGTCAGGAAATCCTTCTACATGGCACACCTCATCACAAAAGGTTTCTCATCCAGAAAAAAGAGGTCATTGTTCCCCTCTACTCATCACTCATTAGACCCATTATAGAGTACAATGCCCCTTTTGGTATGTACTTCACAAGACATCTACAACAACTGGAAAGGCCGCAAAAATACCTCACAAAAAGGATTACTGGCCTCAAACAGATGCATTACGCAGACTGACTAAAAAAACTCCAGCTTTACTCCGTCGCATATCACCTACTCAGAGGTGATCTCTGCCTAACATACAAAGCTATGTCAAACCCAGAGCTGTTGGACATGCTCCACTTAAAGAAATCCCAATCCCTCCGAGCTACACACTTTAGGGACCTAAACCTTGTCACCACAATGAACAGAACATGCTGGAGGATAGATTCCTGTCCCAGAGACTTCCCATACTCTGGAACCGACTGCCTATCTGTCAAACAGAGCTCCTCATTAGCACTCTTCAAGAAAAATCTTGATGATTGGATGGGTAATAGGAAATTCACCTTGGGGATCACTTCTGTGGTTCTGCTTGACAGGGGCACAGGAAAATAATTTTCTTGGGTGGCGAAAGCCAGGGTACCTTTTTGGCTAAGTTTGTATAGGCCCTAGGGCCAATAGCCTAACACCTACCTATGAACCTATAAACAACAAGTCTGGCTACGTTCTTTACCTCTGCAGAATCTGATCTCTTCGGAGATGTCCTAGAACAGAAAATATGAAATACTTAAAAGTTTAATTTTATATTATCTTCTTCTAAATTGTTTTTTACAGAGGTTATTCATGTTGATGCATGTAACAGTCCTTTGTACTTTATTTTGTGCTGATTTTCATTGATGATGTTTAGATGTTTACATAACTCTTGTTGTTTATAATAATTAGACTGCCAAATTGTTGATTGGTGCTTTCTAACAATTCTGAATGCTAATAATACCTATTTAAGCATCCTTAGCACAGATAGGTAAGTAAAATTGTATATTGAAATTGTAATTGAAAAGGAAATATCTCACGTGTGCTTCAGTTATCATAGAAATTAGCCTTTTTCTTACACTAAAGGTGACTTGGTTGCTTTTGTAAGTCTGTAAGCTGTCTATACTAGAAGTAAATGGATGTAATAAAACAGGCTGTATCTGCATTATTCCCACCATTACTATAAGTTGTAGAAAATAACATATTTTAATAGTTTACTTAAAGAAAGTAATAATTACACATTATCATTCATTTAGGAAAGATTCTAGAAGGCAATATATTAATAGCGATGTGACATGTTATTCATATGAAAAGTAAATTAACTATAAATAAATGAGCTAACAAGTGATTAAACTTGTAAACTGGAGCATTTTTACTACATTCATCTATAAATTACCCCAGTTCAGTCCTGCCCTTAATCTTGTTAAACTGAAATTACACTATTTTTTTTTCTTCCATCAGCACAGGATCTAAGGGAACAATACCAACATAATTCAGAATATAGATACTAACACCCTTTAAAGATATACATATACATGAATTTATGTACATCTATTGTTTTGTTTATCATATATTACACTGATAATTATATATGTCAGTCTAAAACTTTGTATGTACATACTGATAAATACTCAAATCATATATTAAACATAGGCAATAAATCATAGATCTACGCAAACTTAAACATTTTTTGTCACCTAAAAGCAGAGACTATTATGTGGTGCTGTTGTTGGGGCAAAGTCTGAGTTATCAGAAGAAATCCTTTTAGTTAATGACTTGTTTTTGCATTTGGACACTGTCTAGAGTATTTTCCAATTTTGTTGAGATTTTAAGATACTATTATATGATCTTTATGCTAATTTCTAATATACCATTTTTACCAGTATGCCCCTTACCAACTTTTTCAATCCTCCTAACCTTTGGTCTAACATCTGTGAATCTCTCAAGACTGCAGGCAGATAGTTTGCTCTTGCCTGATGAATAATGAACATGATTTCATTTATTTACTAAAATCTAAATTAAATGAATCTCCTTTAGGAGGATTGTACCTCCCCAATAAATAGTTACATTCCATCAATCCAAGTACAGAATATCATATTTTGCAGGGGTTGGACTTCTACAGTCATTTGTTTGTTGAAAGAACAGTACTCAGAAAATCTAGACCTCAATAACTGAATATCTTACATATGATATAATATATTTTGAGGCCAATTTTTAGGTAAAAAGTTGTAAAGACCTGTGGTAAAATTTTTCATAAATGTTGTAATATTTTATTTAGTGAAGTGCTATCTGTTAAAAATAGCTTACATCCTAGATTATTGTAACAGTACAGGCTTAAGAATCCATATAACATTTGCTGTTGTCATTAAGAATATTTTTGAAAAAGTAACAGACTAAGGTTAATACTACCTATTAGTTGCAGATTTATAGGTAGATGCTATTGCCTTAATGTTTAAGCAATTTCAGACAAGTAATTTTCATTTATCAATTAAGCAGTATTAAAATAGTTTTCAGTTTCTAAGATATATAAGTTGAATACAGTTAAAAAAGACTAAAGAGAATCTAGACTATACGTCTAGATTCTCTTTCTTTATATAGTCAATATCTGATCTAACAAAATCTTTTCCCAAAAATGACCCATCTCTCCTACATTCTACTTCATCTAATTCCCCAAATAATTTCTCCCCATATGTTTGAGCTTAAACCTGTCTCCACTAACTACATAAAAAGACTTCTATCCAAACTTAAACCCTGCTCCAATGCACCTGACAACATCCCCTCTTATTTTCTCAAGTCTGCTGCTGATGGTATAGCTCTCCCAATTAGTATCCTAATTAATAGATCCATAAAGGAATCCTATATCTCTAAACTCTGGTGTTCCACCTTTATTCTTTCTCTCCACAAAGGAGGCAAAAAATTAAAAATTCAAACTTATGCCCTATAGCTCTTCTCTCTCCAATCTCCAAAATCTTAGAAAAATGCATCCACCTCAAAATTATGCCTTTTTTGACTAATAATCAACTTCTTACCCCTACCCAACATGGCTTCTGACCAGGACATAGCACAATAACAGCTCTACTCTCATTCCTAGAAACCAATCAAGCCCGAGATTCTGGGAACTTAGTATTCACAGTGCTCCTAGATCTCTCTAAAGCATTCAATATTCTTTACCATAAGCACTTTCTATGTCACCTCTCAAACCTAAATCTCTCCCAAAACACTCTTTCCTGGTTCTCAAGCTATCTGTCAAATAGATCTCAGGCTGTGAAATGGTAAAAAGGCACCTCATATTTCTTACCAACCCCTACCAGAATACCACAGGGGTCCATCCTTGGACCAATGCTGTTTAATATCTTTATCAATAACTTTCACTCTGCTATTCCTAATACCAATGTTCTCCAATATGCAGATGGCTCTACACTTGCCTGGTCTGCCTCTAATCTCCCTGAACTCATATCTAAAACCAGACTGCCTTCTCAACTACTGAGATCTGGATGCGCCAAAATCACCCTTCTGTCAATGTTAACAAATCTAAAATACTACTATTCACACCCTCAAAATCTTTCTCTTTTGATAAAAATTCCTTCCAAGTCCTTACCCAAAGCAACTCTCTGATCGAAGTTGTTTCCTTTGTCAAACTACTTGGTGTAACTATAGACGAACACCTCAGGTTCAACATCCATATTCAGCAAAATATAAAGAAAACCCACCAAAAACTAGGTATGCTATACAGGAACAACCATTTCTTCTCTACATCTACCAGGCATACTCTGGCCTCCTCTTACCTCCTTCCCGCCCTTCTCTATGGTGTCCTGCTAACTAACCTATCCTCCTGCATCACTTCCAATCTTGAAAGCTGTTATAACAAAATTTCTAAATTTGTCACCAAAGCCAAACATTTCACTCATCACTGTGTTACCCTCCAGTCTCTCAACTGGTTAGATTTCACAAATTACCTGGACTTCCTCCAGCTCACTACAGCACATAGACTAATATTTAACCCAACCAAATGCCCCGCTCTAACTAAAATCCTTCCCCATACACCCCAAACAGAACTCTGAGATTTGAACACCAAAACTTAATTACTGTCCACAAACCTTAACATCCTGCTGGACAACTTCTTCTCTCCTTTTCCTTAGGTAAGAAATGGAACTCTCTCCCTTCCACACTAAGGACAATGTCAAACACAAACAACTTCAAAACTCAGCTTTACACCTATCTCTCCTCCAAATGGAAATGCAACTGCATTCTCCCTACCTAGAACTCTTTAACAAAAGCCCCTGGGAGGGTATCCTCCTGAGTTCCTAAGCACCTTATAGCTGGCTATAACCTTCTATAGCTAATTCCCATACGATCTCTCACACTGTGTAAATATTGTAAATAGCTTTTGGCTTTTGACTTTAACAAGTGTGAATTTGTCAAAATGTATCAGCACCATATTTTTCCACTATGGACAATATTACTCACACTTTGTATTATTTGATATGTATTTGTACTTGTACTTTCTTTATTGGACTGCTTCTTTACTGTAATCTGTTTCTTGGAGCTTTTCTCCTTGGGCCTCCACTGAAAATGAGCTCTCTAGTTTCTGTGGACTTCCCCGGTAATCAAACTGGAAATAAATAAAATAAAATAAATAAGTGTGTTACTTGCGTTACTATATGTACATGTTTTAACCACCATTTTCTTTCTTTATTTCCTCATGGGAATTGTTGCATATAATAGTGTGCAAGTCAAAGCCTCTATATACTACTTCATTCATTTGTGGTATAGGTGGGGTGCTTGGGTCTGTGCTGGCTGGATGAGCTTCTCTTGGGGGTCCATGTGCCATAGGGACATTTGTTGCAATATATCTAAGAAACTTACAGAAGCAAAGATGAGCCTTCTAATCTCATTAATAACAAAGCAGGCCCAAGTTTCTACAGTGAGATTTAATAACAATATGTGGAATAGACTGTCACCTGACTAGTTGTATACAAGAACAAGCTTGAAATGAGGAACAAGAAACTAGTACAACATATCCTTTGTAAAGCACATAAGATGTGTACCTATCCATCTTTTATTTGCTGTCATGCTTTTGGAAAGAAATGGTTTGTCATGTTTTGATGAATGTACTCATGGCCTATGGGCTTGGGGTTGTCTTGGGGCCCTTTTGGGGGAGGTTTTGTTCTGTTGGTCTGGGCCTTGGTGCCCTTAGCTGTATCACAACTTCACTTAAAGTTAGTTTTCACCCTGACATTATTAATTAAATAAAGTAATATAAAATTTGATATTATAATTTTATTATATATAAAACACGTCACTGAATACAGATTTAAAACACTAATATATAAACTTATTACTTACGTATATTCACATAAACTAGAATCACCATTATTGATGTCATATATACTTTTATTTTGAAAAGACATCTGGGTGTTATAGAAGAACCTTACTTTAAACAGACAGAATGTAATATATAGATGCTTTGATTTTGTACCACACATTATCTTCTCCATTTGATATGGACATATTTCCTATTATTTTAAAATATGTGATAGGAAAATCGTGAAATTAGATAGAAATCTAATTGGTTGGGAGGTTGGCATAATGGTTAAGTTGTTTTTCTTACATACATAAGGTGCACGGTTTGATTTGCACATGGGATAATTGGCTAGGCTTAAAATGGCCCACAAAGGCAATTAGCCTGGTACTATCTATGAGCCTATATAATCTAATGAAGATAGTAATAACCAAATGGCAATAGTAATAGCTGGTTATATACTATCTTGCTGAGGGTGGTTCTTGACTAATTTACTTACTTTTGGAGGCACAGCTATTCTTATATTATTTATACACTGACAAGATAGTAGATTGTGGTTCTAATTTACAAAACTTGGTTCATGCGGTTTGACTTATTTATATATATTTAATGCTTAAACTACAATGAGCATAATGCAGTTTAAAATTCATTAGCTCATTGAATTATGGTGGTATATAACTATCTATGAGTGCGCATCTATTTATTATTTACAAATTACAATTTCATTTAGGAATTAGGAGCACATGCACAGTCTCATTTTCTCATCACATTGTTATGGATTAGTTTGTGAGTGGTTTGGTGGTTCATTCCTCCAACTAGAAATGTTTAATTCCATGACTGATAGTTAAAACATTGTTACATTTAAATGTCTAATGTTAACCTTACCTTTTTTGTCCACAGCAATATATCAATTTATTTTTCTTGTGACAAGTCATTAGCTTTTAGATTTATAATACTTTTCTCTTTCTTACATGTCTGTGTGTAATTGTCTTTCAGTAAATATAAATGGTATTAATAGTCTTTTAAAAAGAAGCAGTTTAAATAAATATTTAAATTTACACAAAGCTCATATAATCTTTCTACAAGAAACACATATACTAAATAAAGATATAGATAAGAAATTATTTACAGACTACACTATATTAGTTCGTATTTCAAATAAAAAAGGAGAGGTACACTGATTCTTTGGAAAAATGCATTATCTAAACCTAAAATCATACATACATACTCTGATAAAGATGATATGCTGGTGTTGATAGTAGTTGAAATTAACAAACAATTTTATACATTAGTAAATACATATTGGATTCCTGGAATTGCAGAGGAAAAATTTTAAGAAAATGCTTGATATTATTATTCTACATGCTAAAGGTCAATTAATAATTGCAGAAGATTTTAATTGTTTATTATCCAATAGAGATACTACTATTAGTCATACTCTAAAATTAACATCAGTGGCAGAACATAAAAAATTGTATTAATGATTTCAATATGCATGATTTATGTGAACTGAAATCTACTAGTTCGCTATATGCATTATTTATTTAGATTTTGGCACCCAAACTAACATTGATAAAGTTTTCATTTCAAATGGCTTAGATTCTAAAATTGAAGAAGTACTAATAACATCTTTCCTTTTATCCAATCACAATGCTATAAAATTCGTTATTACAGTAGAATCTAATAACTTAGCCCATAACCAAAGAATTCCTGCTTATATAACACAATTGAAAGACTTTAAAGATTGGTTCATAAAAGAATTAAACCAATTTATGGAAATTAATGACAATGGCGAAGTATCAGAAATTATTTTATGGGATACATTAAAAGCATATTTATACAGAAGAATTAAAAGTTGGTATGTATGCAAAAGGAGGTAATGGGATAAAGAACTGAAGACTTTACAGTTCAAAACAGATAAATTAAAACTAAATTTGAAACCTAATGATAAGACTATAAATCAGGGTTATGCATATTAAATCAGAAATATCTAGACACTTTACATCATATCATAACAATACAGTGAGAAAAAATGGAACATTCATTCATATTCAATTAATTCTAACATTCTACATAAACTAATCATTAGATCTAAAAAAAAGTAAATACAAATTATACCACAGAAATAAAATTTAAACAAGGGGGATGGGTGAAAGAAGTGACCAACCTAAAAGATATATCAGAATGCTTTAGATGTCATTGTGAAAATATTAATAATACAACTTTAGAACATATCAATACCATAGATAACTTTTTAAAAAACAACATACAACAAAAATTAACAAAAGAACAAAGAAATAATATTGCTAAATCTTTTAATTAAAGGAACTAAAAGATCAAATCAGTAATATTAAAACAAATAAGGCACCAGGACTTTATGGATAATCCCAGAATTATATAAATTAATGCCTGATAATATAAGAAATCTTTTACTGAATGTATTTGAAAGTGTCAGGAGGTCTCTAGCTCCCCCCCCCCCGGCATTACACTCTTGTTTCTCCTAGTCTTAAAAAAGATAAAGACTACAAACTATATTCTTCTTGTAGACCTATATCTTTGCTTAATGCTGATTACAAACTATTTATGTCCATTCTTGTCAAAAGGTTAAAACATATTTTACCAAAATTAATAAATGAAGACTAGACAGGTTATATTTTAAATTGGAAAGTACATGATAATATAATTATATTAAATACCTTAGCTGATTTAGCTAAAAAAAGAAAAAGAATTGACAATAATAAGCTTGGATTTAAATAGAGATTTTGATTCCATTAGTTGGCCTTATTTCTTTAAAGTACTTAGAGATTACAAATTTTTGGAAACATTTATAGATCTTATTACAAATCTATAGGATAATTCCTGTTCATATGTGAAAATTGGTTCCTTTCTATCAAATTCTTTCAAAAATCTTAATGGGTATAAAGCAAGGTTGTCCCTTATCCTCCTTATTGTTGTTTTACATATTGAGCCCTTTGCAAGTTAAATTAAATCTAATGATACAATTAAAGGTTTCTTGATTGATAATGATTTCAGTTGCAAAATTCAGTTATTTGCAGATGATATTTTAATAACCACTGGTGATATTGAAATGTCAGTACAGCAAATAATTATGTCTATAAACTAGTTTGAAAAGGTCTCAAGTTTAAAATTTAATAACACCAAAACAAAAACATTATTAATAAATAAAGCAATTACTCATTACCTAAAGACCTTAGTTTAATTGGGATAATATGAAAATTGATTATTTTGGAATTGTGGTTATGTCTTGAGTAAAAAATCAGTTCAAACTAATTATAATAATTTAATTATTATAGTAAAATAAATTAATAGAGAATTGGAACAAATTCTTTTTCATAATGGAAGATCAACTCACTCTAATAAAAATGATTATTCTAGCAAAAGTTTTATTTTATATACAGTCGTTAATCTTCCTACCAAAAGAAATCTTTAATAAATTAAGTTCAATTCTTATTAAACCTTTGTGGTTTCCTAATAAACCAAGAATATCTCTTGACTGGCATACTAAAAGTTGGGAAGATGGTGGTGTAGCCTTCTCAAATATTGAACTGTAGGCAAAAATATACTATTTTAAACATAATATCATTATGAGTAAACTCTTCTTATAAATATACTTGGAAATCTATACATGAAAGATTAATTAAAAATAATGAACACAATTTAATCCCTCACAATTTATTTGGAATTAAAAGATTTTACTGGATTTTAAAACATTACTCTACATATGATAAGACTGCAGTGGTGGTGCTGCGGTAGCATTGCAGCCACACAATAAGACGTTGTCCGGTTTGATTCTCACCTAGAGCATCTTCTGTGTGGAGACATGCATGAATGGGCATATCTTCATTGAAGGTTGTGCATCAGGGCTGGCAACTCGGCACGTAAAAATCTACTGCCAATCATTAGTGGACCGGATTTCCGCTGTGGCGACCCCTAACCAGGAAAAAGCCGAAAGACACAATGACTCTACAGATGATAAGAACATTCTAATATCTATCCCATGTGTAGACTTTATTATACACACCTTTAAGTCATTTATAAATGCTAATTTATAGCTAATAGCTAAAAACTTACTTTTTTCTATTATTCCCTATACCTAATACTAGTGGTTGTTTAGAGACATTTAGTACAACTAAAATTTTAGAATTTAAGGAAACAAATCTTTTATTCTGGCACCAATTCTTAAATGGAAACAAATTATACACTACTGATTTTCTTCTTTTAAAGTACTCTTTAGAAAAAATACTTGTTTGAATATTTAAAGTTGTAATACATATGTAAATGATAAAATGAAAATCATAATGAAATATCAAGGAAAAATATTCGTAAACTCTCAGAATTTTTGTTAAATATTAATAGTTTATATAATAATAAATCATATTTGTCAATAATATACAAGATCTTAAGGGTAGAATTTACATTCACAAATTCTTTTTGGAACTATTCTTCAAAGATAAATGGAAATCAGTTTTCTAGTAAAGATATATTTTTTTTCTAAAATCTAGTTGGAAATCTACATCCTCTCTTTATTGGAAACTTTATAGTTGGAAATATCTTCATTGAAGCTTTTCAACTCCCAGCAAAATTGAATCAATTTATAAAACTGGAAAAATTAAATGCTGGAAATGTGATTGTGACTCAGTTGCAAATTGGATACATATGATATTGGAATACAGCATTGGTTTACCTTTCTGGAAAGAATTTAAAATATTTTTCTCAAGCTTTGTGGTCAGATAAATGTATTAGATCTAACTCATTAATTCTGTTTAATGCCCCAATATCTGATGCTATTCCCGAAACGCAGGTACCCCTCCTTTTCTCTATCTTACCCATAGTGAGAAAAGTGATTACAAAAAATTGGAAAAGTAAAACTGCTTTACTTTTTACTGATTTCATTTTCTTAGGTAAAGATGCATGTAAGAAAGAACTGTTAACCTTAAAATGAGGACAAGGAATATTACACATCAGAGTAAATACTGCCAAAAACTAAGTGACTTGTTAGAAAAATAATGACTTTGCTCATTGTTCTAAATGTGTTGTGGACTCATATTAATTTTTTTCTTCTTCTTCTTCTTTTTTGTGATTATAAAATTTTGATCCTTAAAGTCAATAAAAAATGTTTTGAAAAAAAAGAAACATAATAATAATGTAACACAAGTCAGTGCATTTCTTTGTGCCGGTCCCAAGCTCGGATAAATGGGGAGGGTTGCATCAGGAAGTGCATCCGGCATAAACATTCTGCCACATAACCTATGGCATGAAAATTTCATATTTCCATACCAGATCGGTTGAGGCCCGGGTTAACAACGACCACCACCAGTACTGTTAGCCAACAGGGTGCTGGCAGAAATTTGGCTACTGTTGGCTGAAGGAGAAGAGGAGGGTAAAGGCATGCCCAAAGGCAGGAAGAGAGGAGGACGGTTAGGAGTGTAACAGTGAGGGTAGGAACTTTGAATGTTGGCAGTATGACTGCTATAGGAAGAGAGCTAGCTGATATGATGGAGAGAAGGAAGGTTGATATATTGTGTGTGCAAGAGACCAGATGGAAGGGAAGTAAGGCCAGGTGTTTAGGAAACGGGTTCAAATTGTTCTATCATGGTGTGGATGGCAGGAGAAATGGGGTAGGGGTTATACTAAAGGAACAGTATGCCAAGAGTGTTTTAGACGTGAAGAGAGTGTCTGACAGAGTGATGTTTATTAAGCTCGAAATTGATGGTGTAATGATGAATGTTGTTAGTGCATATGCACCACAAGTTGGGTGTGCGATGGATGAGAAAGAGAAATTTTGGAGTGAGTTGGATGAAGTTGTGGTGAGTGTACCCAAGGTTGAGAGACTAGTGATTGGAGCGGACTTTAATGGGCATGTTTGTGAAGTGAACAGATGGGATGAGGAAGTGATGGGTAGGTATGGTGTTAAGGAGAGGAATGCAGAAGGTCAGATGATTGTGGATTTTGTGAAAAGGATGGACATGGCTGTGGTGAATACATATTTTAAGAAGAGGGAGGAGCATAGTGTGATGTACAAGAGTGGAGGAAGATGCACACAGGTGGATTATATCCTATGTAGGAGGGCCAGTCTGAAAGAGATTGGAAACTGTAAAGTGGTGGCAGGGTAAAGTGTAGTTAAGCAGCATAGAGTGGTGGTCTGTAGGATGATGTTGGTGATCAAGAAGAGGAGGAGGAGTGTGAAAGCAGTGCCAAGGATTAAATGGTGGAAGTTAAAAAAGGGTGATTCTGAAGTGGAGTTTAGGGAAGAGTTAAGACAGGCACTGGGAGGCAGTGGAGAGTTACCGAATAGCTGGGTAACTACAGCAGAGCTATTAAGGGAGACTGCTAGAAAGGTGCTTGGTGTGACATCTGGACAGAGGAAGGAGGACAAGGAGACCTGGTGGTGGAATGAGGAAGTACAAGAGAGTATACAGAGGAAGAGGCTGGCGAAGAAGAAGTGGGATTGTCAAAGAGATGAGGAAAGTAGACATGAGTATAAGGAGATGAGGCGCATGGCAAAGAGAGAGGTGGCGAAAGCTAAGGATAAGGCATATGGAGAGTTGTATAAGAGATTGGACACTAAAGAGGGAGAAAAGGACCTGTACTGATTGGCTAGACAGAGGGACAAAGCTGGGAAAGATGTGCAGCAAGTAAGGGTGATAAAGGATAGTGAGGTAAAGATACTCACAAGAGAGGAGAGTGTGTTGAGTAGATGGAAAGAGTATTTTGAGAGGCTGATGATTGAAGAGAATTAGAGAGAGAGAAGGTTGGATGATGTGGGGATAGTGAATCAGGAAGTGAAACAGATAAGTAAGGACAGCTATAAAGAGGATGAAGAATGGAAAGGCTGTTGGCCCAGATGACATCCCAATGGAAGCATGGAGGTGCTTAGGAGAAATGGCAGTGGAATTTTTAATTTGATTGTTTAATGAAATTTTGGAAAGTCAGAGGATGCCTGAGGAGTGGAGAAAAAGTGTTTTGGTACCTATCTTTAAGAATAAGGGTGATGTGCAGAGCTGCAGCAACTACAGAGGGATAAAACTGATCAGTCACAGCTTGAAGTTATGGGAGAGAGTAGTAGAAGCTAGGTTAAGAAGGGAGGTGACGATTAGTGATCAGCAGTATGGTTTCATGCCAGGAAAGAGCACTACAGATGCAATGTTTGCTCTGAGAGTGTTATTGGAGAAATACAGAGAAGGTCAGAAGGAGTTGCATTGTGTCTTTGTAGACTTGGAGAAAGCACATGACAGGGTGGCTAGAGAGGAGTTGTGGTATTGTATGAGGAAGTCAGGAGTGGCAGAGAAGTATGTAAGAGTGGTACAGGATATGTACGAGAGTAGTGTGACAGTGGTGAGGACTGCAGTGGGAGTGACAGATCCATTTAAGGTGGAGGTGGGATTACATCAAGGATCAGCTCTGAGTCCTTTCTTATTTGCAGTGGTGATGGACAGGTTGACAGATGAGATCAGACAGGAGGCCCCGTGGACTATGATGTTTGCAGATGACATTGTGATCTGCAGTGAGAGTAGGATTCAGGTTGAGGAGATGGAGAGGTGAAGATATGCTCTAGAGAGCAGAGGAATGAAGTTCAGCAGGGCTAAGACAGAATATATGTGTGTAAATGAGAGGGAGGGTAGAGGAATGGTGAGGATGCAGGGAGTAGAGTTGGTAAAGGTGGACGAGTTTAAGTACTTGGGATCAACACTTCAAAGTAATGGTGAATGTGGAAGAGAGGTGAAGAAGAGAGTACAGGCAGGGTGGAATGGGTAGAGAAGAGTGTCAGGAGTGATTTGTGACAGACGGGTACCAGTAAGAGTGAAAGGGAAGGTCTACAAGACAGTAGTAAGACCAGCTATGTTATATGGGTTGGAGACAGTGGCATTGACAAAAAGGCAGGAGTCAGAGCTGGATGTGGCAGAGTTAAAGATGTTATGATTTGCACTCAGTGTGACTAGGATGGATAGGATTAGGAATCAGTATATTAGAGGGTCAGCTCATGTTGGACAGTTTGGAGACAAAGCAAGAGAGACGAGATTGCATTGGTTTGGACATGTGCTGAGAGGGATGATGGGTATATTGGGAAAAAGATGCTAAGGATGGAGCTGCCAGGTAAGAGGAAAAGAGGAAGGCCTAAGATAAGGTTTATGGATGTGGTGAGAGAGGACATGCAGGCGGTTGGTGTGACAGAGCAAGATGCAGAGGATAGGAAGAAATGGAAAGAGATGATCCGCTGTGGCGACCCCTAATGGGAAAAGCTGAAAGATGATGATGAATGTAATACTAGAAAGAGAGGAGCAGGAAATAAAAAAAAAGGTTTGTACTCGGTATGATGCTCCATTTGGGTTGTCAATTTTCATTCTTTCTCAACAGTTGGGGTTTGGATCTGACTCAGTTGCTTCTTTCAGAGCATCAAATACTTGAACTCTTGAGGTCCTCCCTTTACCCATAATGCCCTACCAACCTAACATACCTCAGATCTAATTTGCTGGCCATATAGAGGAGTGGAAATTAAAAATAGAATGGAAGCTGAAGCTTAAACAAGGAACAGAGGTTCCTACAATACTCTTTGATCTCTCCAAGAGTAAAACAAGGAGGGGGTAGGTGGGTGGGAAGCTGAGTAAGAATGAAAATGGACAACACAAATAGCATGCTATGGTGAGTATATAACTTTGTTATCTGATGCTGTCATTTTCATTCATTCCTCAACAGCTGGCCAGAGTCCCCAGCTACCAAATCCCAGGATGACTCTAAGGAAGGATATCCCAGAACACAGCTGAGCCAAAGGCTGCTCTTCCCATGAGACCAGCTCTAGTTTCTACTGAGCAATAAAATTGAAAAATGCTGATGAAGTTACCAGAGACCTCATGGAATGGGCTCTTGGAGTCTTTGGTAAAGCCAAACTTACTTTCTCATAAACAAAGGTAATACAATCAGTTAACCATTTTGCCAAAGTCACTTTAGATATTGGTTTACCTAGTTTTGAATCAGAAAAAGCAAAAAAATATTGTTCAGATTTTTTCAACTCTTTGGTTTTGTAAAGGTAGAAATATAACTGCCTGTGGACATCCAAAAGATGTAACATATATTCTCCTTTGGTAAAAAAGAAGGATTGGTCCATAAAGAAATCATATCCTTGTGAAAAATGAAATAAGAAAGTTTAGAGGACAGTGCTTGAAGTTCAGAAGTGATAGCAACTAGGAAATAGTTTTCCAGTTCAAAAACTTCAGATCATATTTAGCTGATAGTCCAAATGGGGTTGAGTTGAGGCCTGAATAAAGGAGGTCTAAGTAAGTAGGTTCCTCTGATAAAGGCTTTACAGTAAGTAGGTTCCTCTGATAAAGGCTTTACAAAGCTTGGAGGAAGCTAAAGTATAATTATTTCCTCTTATATGAAAGTTAGAAATGGCTGCCAATTGTAGTCTGATAGTTGAGGAGCTAGCACCTTCACTGAAAATTGTAGCTGAAATGTCAAGAATCTTTGAAATCAGTGCTGAAAAGTGTCTAAATTCTTTCTAAGTGCCCAAAAACAAATCTTTTCCCATTTACCTTTGTAATTTTTTTAGTGGAAGCTTTATAGGAAGATAACAGAATATGATGTACAGGAAAGGAGAGCCTGGGCTATCTAGCAATCAATGGAACTGGAGAAACCATACAGTCAACTAGAGACCTGAAAAATCCAGATAAGTCATACTTGTTGAATGAGATAGGAGATCTGGAGGTGGATCCAGAATCCAGTGCAGATGTAGACGATGAGACCAAAGGAAGGGAAGCCAGATCTGACAAGGTCAGTAAGGGGCAATGAGGATAACTGTGCTCTTTAATAATGATGCTTTCTGGAGAAATTTGGGAATGAAGGGTAATGGACAGTAAGCATAAAGGAGACTGGAGGACCAAGCGTGAAGTTGAGCATCCCTTGGTGACTCCTTCAGCGGGGAGATTAGGGCAAAAAAAACTGCTGTACTTGTTGAGGGGAGATGTGAAAAGGTTGTAGCATGGCTGGCCCCATGGAAAATCATCTCCTCCATGTATATATTAAGACAACACTCACAAGGCATCAGAATGGACCAGCTTAACTTGTCTTCAATCATGTTGGATTTCCCTGGGATGTGCATTGCTATTAGAAAGAGATTGGAGGAGATTGCCCATTGTCATACTCTCATAGCTTCTTGACAAAGAGGATAAGATCTGATTCCCCCTTTTGTTGATGTACCAGAACACTGACATATTATCTTATCTGAACAGCGATAGTCCCAGTTGGGACAGTGTCTTGAAATGCCTGCAGTGCTAGCAGGACAGTTATCATCTCCAGGACATTGATATATTCTTCAGGAGACCGTGTTCATTAGACTGTCCTTCCCAAGAAGTGCTCCCCCACTGATCTGAGAGGTGTCTGTGGTTACTTTGGCCTTATGTTGAGGAAGATAAAAGGGACAGTCTTCTTGAATTTGATTGGAGGAGATAATTCTTAAAAGCTTGAGTTTAATGGGTGATGGGGAATAGACCACTGAGATGTAAGTTTCCATTGAGGGATTCACATCCGGAATCCAGCCAGTGGTACAACAGTGATTGGCACTGACATGGATCCCAAGGTTTGGAGACTCAGATGTGCTAGAAGGGAAGAATTCTGATTGATCCTTTTGACCTGGAACTGAATAGTTTGTATCTGAGGCAGAGGGAGAGAAGCTATTTGAGTGGTTGTATTGAAATGAGCACTAGTAAATTCCAAAATTTAGGTTGTAGTAAGCTGAGATTTGCTGTAACTGACAGAAATCCCCAGATGACAGCACAGCTGGAGTTAGTAGTCCCTTACTTGAATTAGTTGATGCCTGGTTGGAGAAGTAAGGAGCCAGTCATTCAGGTATGAAAATACTTGGAATCTCAGCAGTCTCAGGTGAGCTGCTATGACTGTTATGCACTCGGTGAACACCCTGGGGGCTGTGATGAGACCAAAGGGCAGCACTCTGAACTGGTAATGAATGGCTGCTAGCCAGTAGCATAGATATCTCCTGGGTCACCTGTTCATTTTGACATGATAGTATGCATCTATTGAGCACATACAGTTGTCCTTGTGCAGAAGTAGAAGAATGGACTGAACCGTGACCATCTGGAACTTTGTGTACTGAGCTGATTTAATTTGCTGAGATACAAAACCAGTCTCAATCACTCTGTTTTTTGGCACTAAAAGGAATCTTGAATAAAGTTTTGGTCATTCTTTGGTCTGGGGAGATCTCCTGGATGACTCTTTTTTAAGCAGCTTGCTTATCTCTAGTGCTGCTGCTACCCTCTGACTGGGTGGAACATCAGGGATTTTATTCTAAACTGGTGGTGGTGGAGACTGGAAAAATGGTATGACAAAACTTCTGGATGTTATCCTCCACATCTATGAATCTTTTGTGATGTCTGGCTAGGCTCTCTGGTGCAGGGATAGATAATCCCTGACTGCCTCCCAAGTTGGACAATCGGGCCTCCATTCAGGAACACTGATAGGATCTGTCTGAGAAGGAATCTCTGTATCCCTGATTATGTGGACCACCTCTGCCATGGAGGCAGCATTTTACATTTAAATTCCCCTCTCTGCCTCTGAGAGAACCCTCTTCACATGGATCTTGAAAGGGACACTGGGATTTCTTGAACCACATCTTTCTACCACCTTGTTCATTTCTAGAAAAGGACCATCGAGGAGTAGAAAAATGTGCACCACAACAGAGAGATACTTCCCTTCCTGTTTCCACCTAGACAGCATGTCTTTCACTTTGGGACCAAAGGCTGCATAAACAAAAAAAGATTTGAAGAGTTCCACAAAATCACACAAGCACACCCATGCATATCTTGTAATAGAAATGACTGAACCCTTGCCCATGAGGTATCTTCATCAGCATAAGAGATGAGCCTCATGGACAAATTAGAAATAGATTGAAGGGTAGCCAACTGCGAGGAAATGGTACTCCCTTCCTCAGAAGATATGGACCCAGAGAGAGATTTGGTAAGCTCTTTGATCAAATTCTCTCTGAAGTCTGGTAAAATGTGCCAAATAATTCAGCAACCTAAGTGCAAAGGTCACTGAAGCATAGACATGCTTCCCAAATCAGTCCAGTGCTCTAGACTCCCTTTTAGGTGGTTGGACAGAGGGACTCTGCTCTGCCAGTTCCTTTCTTGTGGCCACACAACAATGATGGCATCAACAGGTACTACTATAATCTTGTGTGGCCAATCTTAGGATGTGCAATGACCTTGTCTGGTCTCTTGGGTATAGGCTCAACTGTGCCTGGCTCCTTCCATGCCCACCAAGAGACTAAATCTATAAGCTTATCAGAGGGCAGAGTCACCCCAGAGGTAGACAGGCCAGACCCCGCCTCCAGAAACATTGACTCCTCTTGGAAACGGTTATCAGGGGATCAGCCACCCCTTTGTTTCAGGATCTATAAGACATCTGCAAAGCAGGCATCATCAGGTGGTGATCTGGGGGAACCTTCCCCCTCATTAAAATCAGTGCCTTCAGTGACTGACTCTTTTGGAGAGTCTAACTACCTACTTTTGCATGTTCCCTCTGAGGAACCTCCTTGGTGGGATGCACCTGGGAGGTACTGGAAGGGATAATGATACCCTGCTGGGTGACTTGGAGACTGGTTTGGGCTGGCTGTTTCTGTGGAATGGATGAACAAGGCTCTGGACACAAAATTGAATGAGACAAGGAAGTAGTATCTAAAGAAGGCAGAGTTGCCTGAACTCTAGGCATAGGGAATACCCTGTCCACTACCTCAAAAGTGGAGTGCCTGGGGGGGAAGCAGAAACTGATGGATTCAACAAAGCAGGTTTACAGGTCAGCATCTCCTGCTGTTCTGCAGGCAAATGACCTGTGATACAATGATGCCAATGATAAAGGGGAAGGGATGACTCCAACAACTTTGGAGTCAACTCCAACACCCTCAACCTGGCACTGACACTTTGGCTCCAAGAGTCAAGGCACCAAGATCTTTGGAAATAAGGAAGACAACCCAAGACTTTTGGATCCAATGGCTCTGAAACCAAAGTATGGATCAGATAAGTAGATATGATAGGTGGAGTGACTATATGGTGGGTCTCCAGACCTGATGGTGTTGAAGCTGAAAGTACTCCCATTTGAATTTGCATCCTGAGAAACTTTCTCATCATCCTATCCACATCTGCCTTGGATAGGCTCCTGGAAGACCAAAGAGAGGAAGTAGTAGAACAACTCCTTGAATGACACTGACGGAAGTCTGGATATTATAGGTTGCAAGATTGAAGTTGGAGAATGAATCGAAAGGATCTTTCAGGTCTTAGCTTCAGATCTGATGCCATGGATCTGATTTTCTTGAAAGTTTAGCTGGTGGCTCCAAAGATAGAGCTGAATGTGATGTCAAAGCAGGACAATCCAGGAATCTCTTGTGAGAATCCTTGGCTACAGAGTCACCCTTCTTATTGTCTCTTGGATGTTTGAGCTCCAGCAGTCATAGAGGAATGTTTAGAGGGAATTAGGCCCCTAAGAATCAATTTGTTCTTTATGTCTATAAGTGCATGGGAATTGTAACCCTTGCATATCTCACACTCAAAATGTAGGTGTTTAAGGCCTAGGCAAGATACACTCTCTGTGTGAGTGTCTGAATTGGGGATTTTATGCTCACATGCCACACATTTCTTAAAGACGAATGCCTTGCCTGACACATTGAAAAATTATGGTTCGCTAAACAGAAGAAAAAAAAAGAAAAAAATTTTTAATTAGCAATGAAGGCAAGGAAAGAAAAGACAAGAAAGAATTATCAATGATGGTAATTGGAAATACTATGAAAGTACAATCTACGTCTGATCACAATCGCAGCAAATAAGGTCTGAGGTATGTTAGGTTGGTGAGGCATTATGGGCAAAGGAAGGAACTCATGAGTTCAAGTGTTCTATCATTTGGAAGAAGAGGCTGAGTTGGATCTGAGGATCAGATCCAAATCCCAACTGTTGTGGAATTAATGAAAATTACAATAGAGTGTACAGATTTCTCAGAGAATTTGTTGTGGAGACTGTGCAGCTCTGGTGTTTTACTATTCAGTAAATTGTATATGTTATCTTTAATAGCCCCTTCTTAGAGGTCAAACAGTACAGGAAAGCTGTGATATGGAAGATGTTTATTAAATTGCAACTATCTTTTCTTTCTTTTTTCATTAAAAGAGTTATGGCTAGAAAAGGGATCAGTGAAATGGGGCTTATGATGTTTTCTATTTGTATGGAGTTTTTACAAGGTTACTATTAATTTTGAGTGTACTCATAGAATGTTAATCTTTTCCTTAGGAAGTATTCAAAGAAAAAAAAAAAATTGCCATCCCTGTTTGCGTTTAAATATTCATATTGGGAGAGACAGGAAGAAGGAACCAGGAAAAAGGGCACCCAGCAAAAAGATGGATGGACTGTATGAGCGAAGACCTCTGACAATTAGGCATGGTCATCAATGAAGGCAGGAAATTGTCACTGAATCAAGAAAGATGGTGACAGTTGACACTACATCCCAACCCCATGTGTACAGGGAAATGGGGTTGTCGATGCTGATGAAGTTAATGATGACTCAGACTGGGACTGCTTAAAAAGTAAACTTGAGTTCTTTCATACCTCTCAGCCTGCAAACATTAAAAACAGGTACAAAGCCCATTGGAAAGTAAGTACAGCTAACCAAAAATCTGGGCATCTAATTGTCATAAAATCTGAATAAAGATAGCACACAACAATTTCTGCTTCCAACAGGAATATGAGCTAATACTCAGAAATACACGTTCGAAAACAGAGTGACAAAAATGATGGAAAAATGTAAGCACACTAACAAAAGACAGTGTAAAATATGTAGACTTTAATGAATTGTATTGCAAATTCCTACCTCATAATGTCACTTATTTTGCTTCTGAAAAAAGGGAGATATAGGATGGACCTCTTTCATTAAATTATCAGTACCATAGTGTGATTTTCTGTGTACTAGATAGATTCAAAAATCATGTATGATGAAGGGGATTCAGAAAATTGTGTGAAAGGGTAACAAGCCTGAAAACAGTGACAAACCTTCAAAAATAAACATATCATGTGCCAGGGTAAAGCAGGACTGAAAATAGGTATGTTCCTCCAAAAGGACAGTTGAGAGGTCTAAGTTCTTTTTTGTATGTAAAGAAGATATACTTTCAAATGAAGCTCAGTTCTGAACTGAAGTTGTATGTTCTATAACTTTAACAGTGCATGAAAATAAAGAAACACTATATGATATCACATTTTGTGTATAATAATTGTATATGAATCCTAAGATGTGAATGCGGCCCATTTGGTTTATACTTCTATGTCATAATCTCATCAGCAACTAAATTCCTATAGTCTGAAAAATTCAGTTGTCTAAAATTATACTTGTTTTGTGCTTGTATTGTACTGTAAATGTAGCATGTGGACAGAATGATCTAATCATTTTTTTTGTTAACCCACTTTGTCTTCTTTACATTACAATGCCTGTAAAAATGGCATAGTCTGATTACACACAGCTATGCACGTGATGGTTTAAAATGAATGTGTTCTCCAGAGTTGACCTTATTATAGCATGACAATCATGTAAACATAAAAAAATCAGGAACAATAATAAATTCAACGCCTCCATTTTTCAAACGGAACTTAAAGCCCACAACTGGACAATACTCAAGACTCTTCCTCTTGAAGAGGCAGTTATCTACTTCAACACCACCTTCCTCAAGATTCTAGATTCCCATGCTCCAATACGGTCCATTAGAACTAAAACCAAAACCGCACCATGGCTCTCTAAGGAAACAAAATCCAAAATCCTATCTAGAAACAAGATGTGGGTCACATGGCATACCTCTAAAGACCCACACTCCCACCAAACCTTCCGGCAACTTAGAAGTGAAACTAAAAGAATGATCTTAAATGATAAAAAAAACTTCTTCCTCCACCTCCAACACAAACACCTTAATAATCCACAAAAATTCTGGGCAGGCTTAAACAAGCTCCTGCACCCAGGCCAGGCAACCACCCCCACTCCAACAACTTGCAAACAACAGTGCCCTGTAAACATTGCTAACACATTCAATAGTTTCTTCACAGAAACTATACAATCCCTGGCCACACAATTCAAACAAACAACCAGCCCACTCCACTACCCATGCCAGCAGAATACTACAACTACATCAGATCATCTATTTACCTTGAATCCAGTACCCATATCCTCTATAACATCTCTTCCTAAAAAACTAAATCCGACTAAGCTAGCAGGTGACCTTCTATCAGCTGAGTTTCTGCAAAAGCAGCTGAGACCATTTCCTATCCGTCTCCATAATCATAAACCGTACCTTGTCAGAAGCCTTCATCCCTCCATATGGAAAATGTCCCACATTATTCCTCTCCATAAAGGTGGTAGCTCACTAGAGCTAACCAACTACAGACCTATAGCTATACTCTCACCCCTGGCCAAAATTATGGAAAAGTGTGTCCACAAACAACTGATGGAACACCTCACCAAAAATAAAATTCTAGCCAACTCCCAACATGGCTTCAGGCCAAATCACAGTACCACATCAGCCCTACTATCCTTTTCTAATACCATCAATAACTTCAGAAACAATAATAAACTATCATCTGCTCTTTTCTTAGACCTCTCCAAGGCCTTTGATATGGTGAACCACATTCAACTCCTCCATACATTAAAAACTATCACTCAGCAATTCCACGCTGAAATGGTTCCAATCCTACCTGTCCAATAGGCAACAGGCTGTTCTATGGCAGGACAAATTATCCACATGCCTACCTGTTACACTTGGAGTTCCCCAAGGATCTATTCTTGGCCCTCTTCTCTTCACCATCTTTGTTAATGACCTGCCCACAATCACCCCCCATGCCACATGCATTCAATATGCAGATGATTCGACTATCATCAGCACTGCCTCCAACCTGGAAGACCTCACTGCTTCAACCCAAGACACCTTCAACCTAATAGAAAAATGGTTCTCAAGTCGTCAACTAGTTCTCAACCCCAACAAAACTACTTACTTTCTCACCCACTAACAAGACTCTTCCCCCCACCTTCTCTATTACATCCTCCAATAGAATCACTATATCACCAGAAGCTCACACAAAGCTATTAGGTGTTACCATTGATAACTCCCTTAAATTTGACACCCATTTCAATCTAACCATCAAAACTGTCAATAAAAAGCTTGGCTCTCTCTATAAAGTAAAACACTTTCTCACTCCTGACGCAAAAATTACAATTGCCAGCACACACCTACTATCAACTCTTTTCTATGCCTCCCCCCTTTTTACAAACCTAAACAAGACAACCCTTAACAAACTTGCTTCTTGTTACAATCACATAGCTAGATTTGCCACAAATTCCACCTTTAGAACGCACCACTGCACTAACTTGAAGCAACTAGGGTGGTTAGAGTTTTCCAGCCAACTCCCTTTCAACCAACTCAAAACGGCTCACCAGATACTGTATCACCCAGAGAAAACACCAGCTCTGAAAAACATCATTCACCCCTATATTAACCTGCAATCTTTACGCTCCTCCAGTAAGATCTTAGCTCAAACTACCAAAGCCAATAATTCTGCTGGGGATTCTCTATTCTCAAACTTTGTAGGTAAAATGTGGAACTCCCTACCGACCATGCTCACCTCAGAACCTTCACTCCTACAATTCAAAAAAAAGCTTAAACCCCATCTCAATACTCTCTGGCAATGTCCCTGTTCCAAACCTGATTAACCACTATCATTTACCCTTCTCTTACCTCTCTATCCTTAACCGCTTTTAAACAAGGCGCCTCACCTTTGTAACTGACCTATGTTTATTTTTTATATGCTGCTGTTATTTTTTTTCCCAAGATGTAATGTATCTTTTTATTGTATTTAGAACTCAACTATCTTCCTTTTTTTGCATTAACAATGTTCATATGTCTGTTATGTACCTGGAGCTTTTCTCCCCGGGCCTCCACTGAAAATGGACATGTATCCAGTCAGACTCTCCCGGTTAACAAATGTAAAATAAAATAAAAATAAATAAATAAATAATAATAATCTTGGAAGTAAGTTTGTTTACATGATTGTCATGCTATAATAAGGTCAACTCTGGAGAACACACATTCATTTTAAACCATCACGTGCATAGCTGTGTGTAATCAGACTATGCCATTTTTACAGGCATTGTAATGTAAAGAAGACAAAGTGGGTTAACAAATTTTGTATGTATTTTTCATGTTTTAATATCTTCAGGGAAGTGATTACAGACTTTTAGAAGATAGGTTCATAGTTAAGTTTTAGGATACTTGCCTTTGCAGGTCTTTTTCAGCCTAGCCAATTTCACTGCAAAGGTGAGAATGTACTTTATGCTAATAAGGTAAGCACCTTAACCAGTATACTAACTCCCAACTCAAAAGAAAATACTGTAATAGTGATACCGTAATTGAAAACATACATCAGCCAAGAGTCTATTAATGAACAGGGAGTATCAAACTCATGACTTCACTTCAGCATATTAAGCCATCATGAAGCATGGACTGAAAGCAAACAGTGGCTGCATTGTTTTCACACACTAAACAGACCTGTTTAGCAAGTGTTACTTAAAAGAATCAATTAAAACAAAAAAACCCCCCAAAAAAAAATGTAACGGTAATAAGAAGTTACAAAGAGCTGCCAATTTTCCTTCCTCTCGCAATCTGTGGCACTTTAAAAGCTGCATATAACAAGCATGGGAAAAATGAAAGTAATGCAGTTAACGGCATTATAATGTGTGTGTGCGTGTGTGTGTGTGTGTGTGCATGGAGACATTAAATACTTGCATAATATGTATTTTAGATGTAAAATACATCCTCAAGCAGCAATTACATATCCTAAAGCAATTATGAAACATTAGGCAGAGGAACTAATTTACATCAAAAATATGTAATAATTATTAATTTACTATTGTAAAATGAACGTATACCAATTTAACAGATAATCTGTTTTCTAAGTGCAATAATGCCTTCCAGGGTGGCATTACTGGGGCAACAACACATCCTGCAGGGGTGAAGAGGTCTGATGTTGCCCTTTGGTGGTCCATTATTTCCCCAAGAATGATCAACAGGATGTTGGGCATTACTGCTTGCTTACAGCCTGCACACAAGTCACTAAAGTTCAGTATTCATTAAAGGCAGACATAAATGGCTACAAACTATAAAGCTGTACTCATGTTACATTTTAAATAATAACATTTGTGCAGTATGATCAGCATATTTCATCAGTAGCTTTAGCTTTATCTGTATGAATGTATGAATTAAATTAACTAGTCCAACTTATGTATTACTGTTATTATGTGACAATATGCTACAATATATACAAATGGATTTAATTCATAAGCTCGAAGTTTCAAAACTTCGAACTGCAAATGGTCGAGACCATAAGATTGAAGTTTTAAAACTTTAAAATTGTAATTAAAAATATAAAAACAAAAATAGTTTTTTTACGTTTCTGCAAGGGGGCAAGCCCCCCTGCAGCCTCCACACCCCCTGCTAAATAAATATAACAACTCTGAGATCGCATTACAGTGAGGAAAATGGTAAATTTCCCATTCCATGCTGTACGGCGATCTCCTTTCAAAACGTCTGAAGTTTCAAAACTTCGATTTTTATGGTCTCGACCATTTGCAGTTTGAAGTTTTGAAACTTCAAGATTGTGAAGGGAATCAAGATATCTATAGCTACATCTATATATATATATATATATATATATATATATATATATATATATATATATATATATATATATATATATATCAGTAATGTCAGAAAAAAGTCTTTAGAAGACCTGCCTTATCAGCTAGGTGAACATTTTGTCAACATGTAAAGAAGTTTGGTTGACATAAAGTACAGTGACTATTTGTAAAATTTCTTCTTTTTAATGGGATGGACCAGCTGACATATTAAATAGGTTCCTAGGTGATTACTATGGGTGTTGGAGCCCTGAGTCATTTTACAGACTGCCTCTGTCCATAAATGACATGGGCAGTACCTCAGAACTCAATTTATGGTTCCCCATCCAGTTACTTAAATTATTTTTGAAGACAGTGAGGGACAGACTTTGTTTTAAGAAGATGCAAAGTTTATTCCATAGACAAAGTAGCCTTTGGAAAATGATTATTCCATAGACAAAGTAGCCTTTGGAAAATTAATCTGTCTCTCCAGCAAGTTCTGTTAGAGTCACAAATAAGGTTCAGGTCCATGGAATGTGTAACCCTCATATAATTTTTCTTGTGAATATGCAGCATTTTCATCAGGGCTGGTCAGAGAATGCCCTGTAGGTCAGGCATATATCACCTCTTGATAAACAATATGAGATGGAGTAAAAGGATAGGGCCTTTAGTCAGTCTGAATAAGAGATGTGTCTTACGCTTTCTATTTTTTCAGTAAGAAACCTCTGGGACCACTCCAATTCGTATAAGTGTCTGGTTATGTACATACAGAAGGGAGAATTGTACTTGATTATGGGCTTGATGAGGGTCAAGTAAAATGACACTATGACTTCCCTTGAACTAGATACCATGCCTTTACTTATAAGATGAGCCGCATAGAAGGATTTCGTCACTACCACAGCTACCTGGTGGTCAAAGTTTAGGTTACTATCTATCTGTACTCCTAGGTCCCTTAACACTGGGTCTACTTTTAGGGCTGTGTTATCAATATTACAATTTGTAGGGATATCTGATTTAGTGAAGGGTATGATTAAGCATTTTGTAGCATTTAGTCTCAGACCATGGTTTTGCACCAGTTGTTTGTCATGTTCAGGTCTGGTTGTAGGATGTGAACATCATCTGGGGATTCAGTGATTGCGCCCAGCTTACACTTGTCGGTGAACTTGATGGGTCAGAGGCCCCCAACATTGGCCTTCACTTCAGAGAAGTATATACTAAGCAGAAGGGGTCCCAAGACTGCACTTTGTGGGACATTGCTAGTAACAGGTTTCTTATTGGAAGCAGACTCATTCTGAACAACATATGCCCTGTCAGTGAGCTAGTTTGCTATCCATCTCATGATGTAGGGGTTTATGCCTAACTCAGTAAGTTTATCTATGATCCATGAGTAGGTATTTGTGTCAAAGGCTTAGGCTAGGTCTAGAAAAGTGGTGTGTACTGTTTTACCTTCATCCATGGCCCTTGTGACTTTCTTGAAGAAGTCCACCAGATTGAGCAGGCTAAACCTCCCTTTGACAAAGCCAAATTGGGTCTGGTCCATTGTTTGAAGATTTTCTGTGTTGTTATTGATCAGGTCCATAATAATTCTCTCCATGGCCTTGCAGATAAGATTTGTTAACTTATGAGTTTGTAGTTCCCTGGATCAGTTAATGGGCCCCCTCTTGTGCACAAGGATGACTTTTGTAGTCCTCCATTCCTCTGGGACAAAGCCCGTCCTGAGGCCATCATTAAAGAGGGTTTTTACTGGCCATGATAGATTCTGTTTTAAGTGTTTTAAGAAACATTTTGGAATGTTGTCGGGACCCATGAAGGCTGCATTTTTGGCTTTAGCAAGTGCAGTAAGGACCTGTTCCCCCATAATGAACAGTATAGGGATGGTTGCGGGTATTTCTTTGGGTGTGGCAGGAGATGATAGGAAGAGAAGTTTGAACTGAACTTGTCAGTCAGCAGGTTTGCTGTAGTTTCAGGATGGTTGTAAGTGTTGCCTTCTTGATTAACTTGGCACATTGTTTAGTGTTTCCCCTGAGGTTACTAACATAATTAAAAAAAGCCTTATCAATATCTTTAACCTGAGAGACTATCTTTGCTTCATAGTTTGCTTTGGCAGATTCGACCAGCTCTCTTAATTTGTTTGTTTAGACAGGTGACTGACTTTTTGTACTGTTCTGTCTTTTCCTTCTTGGCTTTGGAGAGGATTTTTTTCTTTTTTGAATAGCTTATTTATGCTAAGGGTCTATCAGGGTGTTTTATTTTTGCTAGTAATAAAAGGTTTGACTCAAACAGGTTCTGCTGTCTCTATGTAGCTATGAATGTGGTTGTATAGCGTTTTTGTGTACAGCTCAGAGTAAGGCTCAGTGTCATCCGGGTTCAGAGGGGAATGAAACTTTAATAATCTGTCAGTTTGTTTGAGGTAATTGCCTTAGGAATGTTCTTAACAGGTTTAGAGTCTGATGAGGATTCTAGGTTAGTTTTAATGCTAAGTTTTAATACTAAATGAGATCATTTTGTAGTCAGATCTTACCAGGGAAGAGGATCCCCCTATGTTCATGAGTATAGGCTTAGGATATTTGTACATTTAGTTGGGTAGCTAACTAGTTGCTTTAGGGAATTTGCATTGGCAAAGTCCAAAAACAGCAAATTATGGATTGTATAAGTCTTCCAGTTTATAGGGGTAGCTGAAGTCTCCCATAGTGGTGTGAACATCCTCCAAGAGGGCCTTACTCAAACTAATGACTGGTGCCAGAAGCATGGCCTCAAAATGAATGCCAAGAAATGCATCATTATCCCCTTTGGGGAAAATGTTATCCCCGCTAATTATCACATTAATAACAAAGTACTAAGCACACAATCAGTCATGAGGCACTTGGGTACCCAGGTTGATAGCAACTTGACTTTTGACCACCACATTGCCTCCATTGTACAGAAGGCTTTCTACATGTCTCACCTCAAAAATAAGGGTATTTCGTCCAGGAACAAGGAGGTCATAACATCCCTGTACTCCTCCCTTATCAGACCCATTATTGAGTACAATGCCCCCTTTGGCATGTACCATGCCAAGCACATACAGCAGCTGGAGAGACCACAGAGGTTCCTGACCAGGAAAATCCAGGGACTCAAGTACCTATCCTATACTGACAGGCTAAAAACACTGTCCTTTTACTCAGTCTCATACAGAATGCTCAGAGGTTACCTGTATCTGGCATACAAGATCATCTCAGACCCAGCCTTGATGGAGTTGCGGCATATCTATAACTCAAACTCCACTTGTGCAACCCATACACAAGGCCTCAACCTGGTCTGTGACATTAATAGAACTTATTGGCAGGATAGATTTGTGTCCCAAAGACTCCCCCATTTGTTGAATAGACTCCCTCCTCCCTCTCCATGCCAAGCAGAGTACCTCTCTAGCCCTCTTTAAGAGGAACCCGGATGACTGAATGGGAAACAGAAAATACACCCCTGGGATCCCACCTGTGTCCTTGCTGGACAGAGGAAACAGGTGCTGACTTTGTGGTAACATGGGCAAAATTTTTGGCTAGGCATATAAGGGCCTCTGGGCTGATAGCCTAGTATCATCTTATGAACCTATGAACCTATAAGTATGGTGTCAGACTGAATGTTATGAGATTCCAGAAAGATTAGGTAGGAGGTGTGGTTTTACAGGCTTATATTATGGGAGCTGTAGCTAGCAAGGATATGATAGGGGGTCACACCTATAATTTGTTTAGGATGGAGCAGCTCAAGTCTGTCATGTTCCTGGAGCAGTCTATAGGTGTACTTGTCCTCTGGTCTATATTAGCTAACCGAACACTTACGTAATCGAATCCCACATCAACAAACTATATTAAATGAATTGTCATTAAGTTGAACAGCTATAACAACGAAAATGTTGTAAGCGAAATGTTTTAGTTGGCCAAACATGTTCTGTTTACATTTGCGTGTCTACGTAATACTGCATACCTGAAATTATAATGTATTTGTACTAATGAAAGCAATTAAAGTGGCATAATATACGACGTATATTATATTTACCTATATATAACATTGCATAAAATATAAAGTACAGTTTATACCTTTATTACATTCATATGTGATATAAGAGAAGTATAAAAGTTGGAGAGACATGCTTATGCATGTTTTGCACATGCGCTAAACTGCAACATGGCTAACGAAACACTGCATACACCTGGGGTTATAGGAGATGTCTATGATATGGTAAAATCACAGAAAGGGATATGCTAAATATCAATGGCTATCTGTTTAATCTAGAGAAAACAGTAAAGGAGAAACACTATTGGTGTTGTAAACTTAAAGTTAAAGACAAGTGTAAAGGTAGGGTAATTACTCGAAAATACACTGAAGGAGAAGTCCTGTTAAAATCTATGGGACATCACCATCCCACAGATTTTACTGAAGTTGAGAAATATATAGCCTGTGACAATCTAAAGCAGAGTGCTAGAGTGTGTAGGGACACCCCTTCATTAGTGGTTGACGACGTAATAGCAAGCACGTCTGTTGAAACAATATTATCCTTGCCATCACGTAGATCCATGTTACAACAGGTCAATAGGGTGAGACGTATGAATATCAAATGTTATACAAAACTGCGTACAACCTTAGCTAGAATTGATCCTAGTAGCTGCAACCTCAAAGAAGGTACTTTTCTGCAGAAACGAAATCTTGATATCCATAACAATCTACATGTCTTATTGTTTTCCACCCTTGAGAATCTACGAAATTTGAGTGAATCTAGAATGTGGTTAATGGATGGAGTGTTCCTCACTATAGCATGTTTATGTAGACAGCTATACAGCACACATGCATTAGTGATGGTAGGAGACAACACTAAATGTCTTCCACTGGTGTTCTGTCTGTTGTCTAAAAAGTGTTTTAGGTCATATAACTTAATGTGGGACTGTCTATTTGAGCTCTTAAATGATGCTAAGCTACATGTAAGTGTACAGTTCATTCTATCAGATTTTGAGCTTGCAGCTATTAAAAGCATTAAATATAACTTCACTAATGTTACCAATAAAGGCTGTTTGTTCCACTTTGCCCAGACTATATGGCGTAAAGTGCAAACATTAGGTCTAGCAACATTATATGGCGAATGCGTATCATTCCAGCTTAATGTAAAGAAACTAATAGCTCTTGCATTTCTGAACGTAGATGAAGTTATTCCTGCTTTCCAAAATCTTTCAAAATCATTCCCTACTTCAGGTAAGGAGTTAGTACAGTATTTCTTTGATGTGCTTTTTCTCAGGCGTCATTGTAAACAGTACACCTGACTTACTATTGTCGACAGGTTTCCACCAATGTTTTCTGTACAGTTTTGGAATGTTTCGGATCTAAACAAGTTATGTTTACCCCAGACGTAGAATCATGTGGAGGGGTGGCATAGAAGAATTTGCTGTCTACTTGTTAGGAGAATATGTGATATTCCTTGTGTTTTACATGTATTGGTCAGGGAGCAAAACAAGGTGAATGAGACAAGGGTTAGGTTGTTGTCTGCAGTACCACCTTCACCTAAAAAGAGAAAAACTATGGAGTGCTGCGACAGGTTAGAAACTGTTATAAAACATAAGGCTACCTACACGCAAGATGACTTCCTACAATATGTGGCTATGTTACTGAAAGTGTAGTGCAAAACCGTTAGTTTTCAGTTGGGTATGATTCAAGTGTTGGCCGTTACTGTGCAGAATGATTGTATTAAAATTTACAAGGTGTATTGTAGGATTTTTTATGATAATTTGTGTTACGTTTCTCATTGTGTAGTATGTTTAGGGACTTATTAGTTTGTCACACAATGTGTTGGGTAGTTAGGAAGGTATCAGTTTGTTATGTGCATAGTTTTCTTTCAGGCACTGGGTGCTTCAGTGTTGGCCAAACAAAATATTTCGACTATATGATTTTTGGCATTTTAGCGTTTCAATTATGTACGTTTTCATTGTATATAGTTCGTTGATGTGGGATTCGATTACGTAAGCATTCGGTTAGCTAATACAGACCCTTGTCCTCTATGAACATTGAAACACCTCCTTCATTTGTTTTATCTTGAGCTGAGGGAATCAAAATATATAAATGGCTTTGTAGTCTTTGATAGCTGGGGTGCTTTCCATGGTTCTGAAGCATGTTTCTGTGACTGTAGATATTTCTGCCTTTTCCAGGCAGAGGAGTGCATCCAGGGAGTGCAGTTTTTTTTTATTTAAACTCCTAGCATTAAGCAGTAATACCTTTAGGCAGTCGTGAGTGATTTTTGTTATGTTGGAGGGTTTAACAATTTGGCACAGCCTAAAATAGGGGCTATGGGGATAGATTACATTTTTCTAGAATCTGGAAGCCAAGTGATGACAAGTGCAAACATCTGTGATGAAGCATCATGGTTTGTTGATCATGTCTCCCTAGGCTGACAGGTATTGGATGCCCTTATTGTGACACCAGAATATAAGCCAGTTGTTGAAGTCAATCATTTTTTGCTGGTACTGTGGCATCATCACTGGTGAATGTAGGATGGTACTCAAGGCTAGATTCATACCTGGCTGGGACACATACTCAGAGAGCTCCATTATGTCTCTCTTCATATAGTCAAGTGAAGTATGGCTTAGGTCATTTACACCCATAAGGACTATGACCATGTCATAATGGTACTTATGGTTTAAAGACCTAAGTGTACACATAATCTGACAGATCTTGGCTCCAGGTAAACAGCTCACTATGATCTTCTTCTTGCTAATCCTGGTAAGGGAGACATCAATATGTCTTATAATGAAATCCACAATAACTAGAATGTTTGACTTGGTGGCATGTTGCATTATGGGCTTGGAAGTTGGGCTACTATGATTTTCAGAGTTGTGTTGAGTGAGGTGATGTCTTTATTGAGTGTGTGTAGGGCCACTGAGAGATGCGTTTAGGAGGGGTTTCAGGAAGTTATAAGTGAGTACCTCCACATATGTGGATCTAGGTATTTGTTCCTTAGTGTTGGTAGTGAGTGTTTTGGGTGTAATGCTGACAACCTGGTTTGCATTTTTTCATGTGTGTATGTAAGAGCTTTGTCGCCAATGACATTGTGTATCTGTGTCTCTCACACACTATACTTGTCTCTTCTAAAATTAAATAGTTGACACTTGAACATGAGGCAGTTACTACACTGCCCCATATCCACCAGGCCAGAAACAGAGATGACAGGGAAGCACCTATCCATTATACCAGATCCTTAGTAGATAGGATGGACAGGGGAGAGTCAGTTAAAAGTCTAAGCAAGAGCATTTAGTAGTGTACTGTAGGATGACCTGCAGTGGTGCTGTCCTCTGTGCAAACCGGCAGCTCTTAGAGCAGTTTTTTAAGTTTCAGCTGTGAAATAAGCACAAATTCCCTTCCAGCAAGATTCCAATTAGTTCTAAATTGAGATGTACATAAAACTGAAAAAGAATTATACTACATTAAAAAAGAAAGAGAAATGCAGTGCCTATGGATATCTTCATAAGGATTTATCATGTTTTGAGTTCATACTCTGCTTCTGTCACTATTTCAATAAGTCAGCTGAGCTGACTGAAAACTAGGTTTGGGTGCCAATCCCTTCAGAGCTTTTATGCCAACTTAGCGAGGGAGGTTAAAACTCTAAGAAGGACAATGCGAGAAAACAATAATAAATATCCACACTCTAGCTTAAAAATATACAAAAAAACAAGGGGGGTGGAGGGAGGGAGCAGCTGCTGCAGCAGTGATGACTTGAGCATTTACTCTTATGGTAAGTTTGCTTACACAACTGTACTATGTTCTTCATTTGATCACTGCTGTAGTAGCCTAAGCTATATGGATACATTATCATTGCTTAGACAGAATGGGAAAGAGGAAGGTTGAGGGTACAGGAACACCTGAGGACTGGTTCTAGCAACACTTGTCCTAGACTTGGAGAAGGAATCTAGTTTGTAGTGCTTTGTAAAGGGATGTACAGAGAACCAAGTTGTTGCTTCTGGGATATGTCTAGAATCCAGACCTTTCCAAAAAGAAGAAGCCAAGGTCCTGGTAAAACTAGCCTTGATCCTGCCTGGAATAGTTATGCTGTGGTAGAAGTAACAAATCCTAAGAGCATGAGAGAACTATTTGGAAATACTATGTTTTGACACAGGTTGTCCTTTCTTCTTACATTCACAAGAAATGAACAACTGAACAGAAGTTCTGAACGGATTTGCTCTGTCAAGATAGTACTGAAGTTGTCTGTGGATATCCAAGTTACAAAAGTGATCTTTTCCCCTCATTTTTAGATTTTGGAAAAAAGACAGAAGATGGATAGCTTAGCTTAAAGTAAACTTGGATGTCACTTTAGGCATAAAAGAAGAATTACTTCTCAAAGAAACATTAAATTTGTGAAAAATGAGATAAGGTGGGCTGAAAAATCACATACTAAAAGGTCAGAGTGATGAGCAAGACTGTGTTCAATGTCAGAACCTCAAGTTATCCTGATCAGCTGGTTCAAGTGGAGCAAGTGTTAATTTTTCTTAACACAAAGTTAATATCAATGAGGAAACATCTGTTTTATGAGACTTCTTGTGCAATAACCATTTTAAAATCATGTTTATATGAGACTGCACTGCAAGAGGGGGGGGGTCCATGGGCAGACATGCTGAAATGGCTGACAAATTAAACATTGAGAGAGGAGTAAGACGTGCCCATAGGACAGAGGTTCATACAAATAATGTAAAACTAGAAAAAAAAACACTAGCCTTGAATGGGTGTTTTTTTTTTTTTTTTTTTTTTTGCTAGCACCAATTAGAAAGCCTTTTCCATTTGCTAACATATGATTTTCTAGTAAGATTTCTTGCTTCCATTAGTGGCTACTGCAGGTCCTCAGACAAAAAGGTGCCTAAAAAGTATTATGATCCCATCGTCCAGTCAGTTATTTGCAATTGTTTGGGGTTGGATGTATGAAACATACCCAGTTTTGTGTAAGCAAATACAGTTTGTGATGAGGCTTGTGGTAATTTCCCCTGGACATTTCCAGAAGAGGGGAGAACCACTGTTGCCTGGGCCAGAAAAGAGTCGCCACAATGATCTTTGTGGAGTCCTTCTGAACCTTCAGAAGTACCATGGATATTAGTGGAAAGGGTGGAAAAGCATACATGAACATTCCTGTTCAAGGGAAAAAAGGCATTATTCTTCCAGGCCTTGTTACATAAAGTCTTGAAGAATAATTTTGCCAATTAATTGTTTAAGATGAGGATCTATTTCAGGTGTTCCCCACAGATGGATCAAATTTTTGAAGACCCTCTGGTTCAACTTTGTGAGGGTCTGTCATGGATCTCAATCAGCTTATCTGACACAATTTTGCTTTGACAAAATGTAAGATGCTTGTAGTGTGAGACTATCCTGAAAAGTTATATCCCAGGCTACAGTGACTAGTCTGCACAAAGAGTAAGATCTGCTTTCCCCTTGCTTGTTTATGCAGCATATCACTGTTGTGTTGTTTGTAAACACTTGTAAGGGTCCCAGGGAATACAGATGATTAACATAGAAGAGAGCATTTATGAGAGCTAACTTCTGTTTTATGTTGATGTGTTTTGGTCTTTTTTGTTCCACAGACTATGGACTTCTATCTGACTGTCCTGAAACAAGAGAGAGACCTGGATTCAGAGATTTGTTATCATCACCACATAATCTCCATTTTCACAAATACTAGAATTGGAATTGGAAAGGTCAAGGGATGCTGATGTTAGAACCATAGAGATTCTGGGTGCCACTGTAACTTTCTCATGTGGAGTCCTGCATAAGGTATCTTGAGTATCGTTGATGCCATGTCCCAGAATCCTGAGGAATTCCCTTACTGTGATGGAAGACTAAGTGGAAAACCTCAGGAACAGATACAAATGCAGATCTATTTTTTTATTGTGGAAGAAAATCTCTTTGAATTGAGGTGTCCAACAGACATCCCAGAAAAACAATCCTGTGAGAAGGAGTCAGAAAAGACTTCTGCATGTTTTCTTGGACTATCCTCAGCCTGTATACGAGATGTGAGGGATTCCAGACACTTTGAAAAACATTCTGCAAAGATAAGCAAGTTGTCTAAATAAGGAAAAATGTGAATACCTCGCAGTCTGCAGTAGGCTATCACAAGAGATAGACACTTTATGAATACCCTTGGAGTAGCAGATAGCCCTACGTTTAAGGCAGAAAACTGATAACATGACCAAAAACAAATTAAAAGTCTGAAATCTGGATATGTAGGATTGTGATAATATGCATTTTTTTTTAAATCTAAGGTCACTAGGAAACTCAAATAGGGAATAAAACAAGTTGTGAAGGGAATACATTCTGAACTTGGGCACTATCACAAACTGATTCAGAAATAAAAGCTTCAGAACCGGTCTCTAAGATGGTTACTTCTCTAGCACCAAAAACATCCTTGAATAAATTCCTTTTCCTAACTGAGGAGGAAGAACAGCTATCTCACCTTGAGCCAACATATGCTGGATGTCAGGAAAGAAAAGAGTTTGGTCTGCCAGATGAGGAGGAATCCCCTGAATAGGAGGGAGAGACTCCTGCTGCCAGACTCTCAGAACCTATCCATCTGAAACAATCTGTTGCCAAAAACAGAAATGGAGGTTGAAACTTTCTGGAAAAATTAATGGAAAGGTGAAGGAAATCTATCACTTAGTCATTCAGACTTATTAACTTATCCTTTGTTCGAGAGGGGTGGTTCGTGCTTTCTCTTTGGAACCCCGTTGCCACTGTTTTTTAAAGTCTGCTTACAAGCAGATTGCTGGGACTGTTTAGTCTGCTTTCTGTTGAAATTAGATGAGTGAGCATAGAATCCCTTGGTAAACTTGGAGAAGAGGACTGGAAAATATGAGAGATATTTTGAATCATCTTCCCCCTCTCACCATAACACATTCTCTCCAAGGGACAATTCAAATTTTCATTTTTGACATTCTCTGGGAGGTTTTCAGAATGCACAAAGACAAACCTCCATGTAACAGTTCCAGAGGCAGCAGTCCTGGAAGAGGTATCAGTACAGTGCTTATTTTAAATAATGCATATTCTCTGAGAAGCAGACAAAGCCAAATTACACAAAGCAGACATTTCTTCACAAGAAGCAACCAATCCCAAAACACTCCTCATATTCTCAAACAGCTAGTTCAGCATATGAGCTTGACAGCTGAATTCTAAAAACAAGAGTAGCAAAAGCATTCATTTTTTACCAAATGTATCAAAAGCCTTCCCATCCTTGTCAGAAGGACAGGGATTAGTCTAAACAGCATAGTTAGTAGCAGCTGCGTTTACTATAGCTGTTGCAAACACAGCTGCTACTAACTATGCTGTTTAGTTAGTAGCAGCTACGTTTACTATAGCTATAAATGCTGGATGAGGTCTGGAATTAGTGAATAAAAACTTAAAAGCATGAGAAACCTTGTACAATCTATCTGCTTTTTTAGGGGCAACAGGATGACTGTCAAATAAATTTCAGGCTGTGACAAAACATCCTCCGAAGTAGAAAGAACAGAAAGAACAGGCATAGTTTCAGGAAATTCCAGCAATATAAAATCATAATATTTTCTGATGGCTTGAGAAACATCATAATTTCCACTGAAACAACTGATTAATTCTGGAACGAGTCTCAGATAAACAGCATCCTTCACAGGGATTACCTGAAGTCACACTCCCTTCAGAATCTGAATTAGATATCTGTGGAGGCATTCCATCATCTGTCCCTTCACACTCCTTTTGAGGTTTAAATTCTTGAAGAAAAGAAGAATCTGTTTTCTTTTAACAGAGCCAGGCATATGAGATGAGTCAAAAGCCTTCACTAAACCTTGAGCTAAATTCAATAAATTACTTCTCCTCAGTGTCACTCAGAAGGAAGAAGACATATGTTTAGTCTTTTGTTCCTTTTTTACAGGAATTCCTAAAGAAATAAGACCCAGAATTGCCAGCAATCAATGCCCTAGGGACGTGCGCAGCTTTATGACTCTACAGAGAGGTATTCCCTGTCCCTTTTCCCCAGTTCATACAAGAGTGACTTTCTCCTGTTCAACAACAGCACACCAAAAGTAGCCGAGAAAGTATCTAATCGTGGTCCATTGTGGCTGTATGGTCCCAAGAAAAAAGACAAGTGATCCAAAGAACCAGCTTTGACCACAGCAAAGTCAACTACAAGTGGTTGAGGCAAAATACTGCCCTGCTGTGGTGGTGCAGGTAGGTTAACAATTCTTTCTTTTTGCAGCTGGAAGGTACAACCAGGGAACTGGTAGGTTGTTCTATGGTTAAGCCAAAAAATCTAGCTGAATCCCAGGGATGCTATGCAGGAATACTCAATAAAACAGATTGAGATACTTTTTCCTTGAAAAAACACATTAAAAAGCACTTTACATACTTACTCCAGCCCCAAAAGGTAAAATAACACTAGTTTCTCCACTGAAAATGTAGTTTTAAATAAGTTTTAACAAGTTTTTACCACAAAATACAAAAAACTAATAAATTACATTTAAAAGTGAACAAAAGTCACATGAAAGTCAATAAAAACACTTTGCTAGCCATAATATATATATATATATATATATATATATATATATATATATATATATATATATATATATATATATACATACATACATACATACATAAAGATGCACACACATAGATAGGGGCATGGAAGGTGCCCTGAAGCTTTGGAAGCTGGCCGACTGTTAAGCCCTTGGCAGGACATAACAGCATTGATCAAATTACTGCCCTGTTAGAACCGCTGGTGAAAGGGTCCATCTTAATCTGGGTCTGTGTTTGGTTTATATGTTCTTATATTAGCTGTACAGCAATTCTGTATACTGGGAATTATATGTTTTTGAACAGAATCCCAATGTTCTGGAAAGTTCAAAAATTGCAGATGGCATCTGCAGACTTGTTTCTAGATCTATTTTTTCTGTTGCTTAGCTGATTAAACCTTTTTCATAATTTTTTTTTTCTCAAGACTTGTTGCATTTGTGTGATTAGTGCTTAGTAATAGCTTTGTCTAACACAAAATTAAGGGAGCTTGGGGTTGCTGTTTCTAAATCACCTGGACTCCTTCCTTCCTCATACTTGCTCCAGGCTTGATACGGTATTACGTCTATGGATAGATTGTTGAATCAAGTGAAGTGGTAAGCAAAATTAAGTTGTTAGCATTTGGACCAAGAAAATACATGTGATGATGTTGCCTTTCCTTGGGAAAGTGCAAAAATAATTGATGTACAACTAGCAGTGAAATAGGGAATTTATAAACACTGGCTTATTAACTTGTATAGTACCCATAATTACAACAGGCTTTACAACTGCATTATTTGCTGCTGTAGCTATGCATTCGTTGTTGGATGTGAAGTTAAGAATCAGTACCAGAATTTATTGAAGTTGTAACTTTTTCCCTGCCACTGTTTTCACTCTTATTCAGTATAATTTATGTGGCTATTTTTATTATGGCTAATGTTTTTGCAAATTCTGGTCTTGAAAAGCGAAGTTACAGAAGATTTTGTCACAAGTTATTTCAACACAAAATATTTTTATGCAGCTGGATGGATAGACATTTCCATTGTTTCAGAGATTAGAAACAATATCTCATTTCTGTCATTCATGGGCTGCTTTAATGTTTTTGTTACTGCTTGGTGAAACGTACTTGGTGGCTACAGATGCCATTTACTCATTTCAATATGAGTGAATAACTTTAATTGTAGTAAAATAAGGCATAGCAGCTATACAATATTTTACTTAAGAACTGTGACAGCAGAAGTTCATATTCCTAAATAAATTTATAAAATCAGGTGGTTAACTATACTGAGTTAGTTAATGGAACATTGGGAAAGCTGTCTTTTCCTATTGATCATCATCATCATCTTCTTTCGGCTGTTCCCATTAGGGGTCGCCACAGGGATCATCTGTTTCCATTTCTTCCTGTCCTCTGCATCATGATCTTTCACACCAACCGCCTGCATGTCCTCTCTCACCACATCCATAAACCTCATCTTAGGCCTTCCTCTTTTCCTCTTACCTGGCAGCTCCATCCTTAGCATCCTTTTCCCAATATACCCAGCATCCCTTCTCAGCACATGTCCAAACCAACGCAATCTCGCCTCTCTTGCTTTGCCTCCAAACTGTCCAGCCTGAGCTGACCCTCTAATATACTGATTCCTAATCCTGTCCATCCTAGTCATACCCAGTGCAAATCTTAACATCTTTATCTCTGCCATATCCAGCTCTGACTCCTGCCTTTTCATCAGTGCTACCATCTCCAACCCATATAACATAGCTGGTCTCACTACCCTCTTGTAGACCTTCCCTTTCACTCTTACTGGTACCAGTCGGTCACAAATCACTCCTGACACTCTTCTCCACCCCTTCCACCCTGCCTGTACTCTCTTCTTCACCTATCTTCCACACTCACCATTACTCTGAACTGTTAATCCCAAATACTTAAACTCATCCACCTTTACCAACTCTACTCCCTGCATCCTCACCATTCCTCTACCCTCCCTCTCATTTACACACATATATTCTGTTTTAGCCCTGCTGACCTTCATTTCTCTCCACTCTAAAGCATATCTCCACCTCTCCAGGGTCTCCTCAACCTGGTCCCTACTCTCACTACATATCACAATGTCATCTGCAAACATCATAGTCCACGGGGCCTCCTGTCTAATCTCATCTGTCAACCTGTCCATCACCACTGCAAATAAGAAAGGGCTCAGAGCTGATCCTTGATGTAATCCCACCTCCACCTTAAACATATCTGTCACTCCCAAAGCAGTCCTCACCAATGTCACACTACCCTTGTACATATCCTGTACCACTCTTACATACTTCTCTGCCACTCCCGACTTCCTCATACAATACCACAACTCCTCTCTAGGCACCCTGTCATATGCCTTCTCTAAGTCCACAAAGACACAATGCAACTCCTTCTGACCTTCTCTGTATTTCTCCAACAACACTCTCAGAGCAAATATTGCATCTGTAGTGCTCTTTCCTGGCATGGAACCATACTACTGATCATTAATCATCACCTCCCTTCTTAACCTAGCTTCCACTACTCTTTCCCATAACTTCATGCTGTGACTGATCAATTTTATCCCTCTGTAGTTACTGCAGCTCTGCACATCACCCTTATTCTTAAAGATAGGTACCAAAACACTTTTTCTCCACTCCTCAGGCATCCTCTGACTTTCCAATATTTCATTAAACAATCTGGTTAAAAATTCCACGGCCATTTCTCGTCATCTGGACCAAACAGACTTTCCATTCTTCATCCTCTTCATAGCTGTCCTTACTTCCTCCTTGCTAATCTGCTTCACTTCCTGATTCACTATCCCTACATCATCAAACCTTCTCTCTCTCTCTCTCTCTCTCTGTCTCTCTCTCTCATTCTCTTCATTCATCAGCCATTCAAAGTACTATTTCCATCTACTCAGCACACTCTCCTCACTTGTGAGTACTTTTCTCTCACTGTCCTTTATCACCCTTACCTACTGCACATCTTTCCCAGCTTTATCCCTCTGTTTAGCCAATTGGTACAGGTCATTTTCTCCCTATTTAGTGTCCAATCTCTCATACAACACTCTATATGCCTTATTCCTTAGCCTTCGCCACTTCGCTCTTTGCCATGCACCTCATCTCCTTATACTCATGTCTACTTTCTTCATCTCTTTGACAATCCCACTGCTTCTTCACCAGCCTCTTCCTCTGTATACTCTCCTGTACTTCCTCATTCCACCACCATGTCTCCTTGTCCTCCTTCCTATGTCCAGATGTCACACCAAGCACTTCCTAGCAGTCTCCCTTACTAGCTCTGCTGTAGTTACCCAGTTATTCGGTAACTCTTCATTGCCTCCCAGTGCCTGTCTTAACTCTTCCCTGAACTCCACCTCACAATCACCCTTTTTTAACTTCCACCATTTAATCCTTGGCACTGCTTTCACACTCCTCCTCCGCTTCTTGATCACCAACATCATCCTACAGACCACCATTCTATGCTGCTTAACTACACTTTCCCCAGTCACCACTTTACAGTCTCCAATCTCCTTCAGACTGGCCCTCCTACATAGGATATAATCCAACTGTGTGCATCTCCCTCCACTCCTGTACATCACCCTATGCTCCTCTCTCTTCTTAAAATACGTATTCACCACAGCCATGTCCATCCTTTTCGCAAAATCCACAATCATCTGACCTTCTGCATTCCTCTCCTTAACACCATACCTACCCATCACTTCCTCATCCCCTCTGTTCACTTCACCAACATGCCCATTGAAGTCCGCTCCAATCACTAGTCTCTCACCCTTGGGTGCACTCACCACCACTTCATCCAACTCACTCCAAAATTTTTCTTTCTCATCCATTGCACACCCAACTTGTGGTGCATATGCACTAACAACATTCATCATTACACCATCAATTTCAAGCTTCAAAAACATCACTCTATCAGACATACTCTTCACCTCCAAAACACTCTTGGCATACTTTTCCATTAGGATAACCCCTACCCCATTTCTTCTGCCATCCACACCATGATAGAACAATTTGAACCCGCCTCCTATACACTTGGCCTTATTTCCCTTCCATCTGGTCTCTTGCATGCACATTATATCAACCTTCCTTCTCTCCATCATATCAGCTAGCTCTCTCCCTATACCAGTCATACATACTGCCAATATTCAAAGGTCCTACCCTCAGTACTACACTCCTAACCTTCCTCCTCTCTTCCTGCCTTCGGGCATGCCTTCCCCCTCCTCTTCTTCTTCGGCCAACAGTAGCCCAATTTCTGCCAGCACCCTGTTGGCTAACAGTACTGGTGGCAGTCGTTGTTAACCCGGGCCTCAACCGATCCAGTATGTAAATATGAAATATTCTCCGCATCAGTAATTTGGCAGAGGTTTTACACCGGATGTCCTTCCTGACGCAACCCTCCCCATTTATCCGGGCTTGGGTCTGGCACAAAGAAATGCACTGGCTTGTGCATCCCCAGTGAGGCAATCAAAAAAGTTGTGAATTTCAGATCTCTAATACAAGCTAGGGATACAGCAAAGCAACTGACTTATTGGAAAGTTATGGCATTATGACACTCTGGAACAGACCTTCATATATTCAGCATGACCATCACTGTCCAAGTAAACGCTTTCAGCAATACAGAAAAGAAAGCAAATTTCCTGGCTCGCCATAAGGTGATTCCTAAGATCTGCAGCACCGTTCACAAATGTGACCTATATCAAAATTGTCCTTAATTCTTGACAAAAAGCAGATAAGGCAGCCCCCAAACTGTTTTTTTTTGTTGTTGTTTTTCTGAGAAGGATGAATGGCACAACGTAGAATAATAATGGATGAGCCTGGATTGGGAAGTGGCAGGAAGTGATACTGTTGTGTAAGTATCAATTGAGTCTATGGGAAAAGCTAAGCAGGTAAGTCATATAGCTAAAACTGATGTTTATTAAATTATACTTACTTCTTTATCGCAAAGATTATGAGTCCAATTGAATGATTGCCTTTTTTGAACTGTTCATTTAAGATTTCATAGTCATAGGTGCCTTCCCAGATCACTGGAGCTAGCCATGTTGTCAAAACATTAACATCCGTTCTCCTACAACAGAAAAACATCAAAGTATTAATGTTGAAAATCACTAAGACTTTATCATTGAGCTAATTTAAGATGATTAGTTTTTGTGCTAGACTTTTAGAAAATGTACATAAACAAACATTATGTTAGCAGAGTACCAAAGTATCTTCACATCAACTCAAATCATTCTACTAATAATATTTTTATTTTCCAGATAAACATACATGTACACACTCATATTGCATGGGTTTTATTTATTCTTTATTTATTTATTTCTAGTTTGATGACTGGGGAAGTCCACTGGGCCCAGTGACCCCGTTTTCAGTGGAGGCCAGGGAGAAAAGCTCCACAGTACAAGATACAAGTCAAGATACACAAAAATACACAAAAATAAAACACCGGAATGCCAAATACATATCTAAGTCACAGAAAACTATTTACAATACTCACATAAGAAAAATATCTATAATATTCACATAAGAAAAGAAAATAATTGCAATTGTTGTGTTGGCAACAGTTATAAGATTGAACCATGCTTATAATAACCTAGAAGAACAAGCAAGGGAAGAGATCAGGTTGGCAGAATGCAACCTAGTTTTAAAATATAATAGTGCTATAATTCAAACACAGCTCTTGTGAACACTTTATACACAACCTAGTTTTCTCTAAATACATTGTTTTACTTCCAGCCTAGCCCTGTGATCCCAAAAATGTAATCTGATTAAAAATTGACATGTAGGAAAATAATCCATTTCATAGTAATCGACTGCCTTAATTTTATGGAATACATTTTCTTTTCATTAAGCTTCTTTCATGACGATTAACTACATACGTCTGTCACAAGAGTTTTCTTGTCCTTAGATAATTTGTTAAAATGAAACTTGATCTTTATGGCGACTGTAAGACAGACTGACTATTATCTCTCCAGGCAGTATTTCTGAGACAAACATTCTCTGGTTTTCTGAGCCTGAAGCATCTATTATACCATATAGTTCATACTTCAAAGCCAGTATGCTTGCATGCCTGGAAACAGAAGGAAGGCAGATTCAAAGCATTTAAAGGCTTCCTCAAACTTTTAGTGGTTATGCAGGATACTTTATATAACCGAGAATACACTTTATAAGTTAGTTAAAATACTGTGACATGGAGGGCTGCATTGTGTTGCAGCCTTGCAGTGCATGGTTCTCTGGTTCACTTCCAACAGGGTTATTTTCTATGTTCTCCCTGTGCCCATGTAGGATTTTTGGGGGTATTTTTAATTTTCACCCATATCCCAGAGACATGCTGTTTGATGACTAGTTATCCTCCAAACTGGCCTTCATCTCACTAAAGCAGTTCGCAGAAAGGTACTAAGATTGCATCAGTGGACTGAATAGCACTCCTGATTCATGAGAAATTTGCAGAAGTGCATTGCTTTGTTAAAATACTAAAAAGCTATTAAAATGAATCAGCTTCTGCATAAACTGAATTTAGTAGTATATGAACTGGCTTTATTTATTTATTTATTTTACTTATTTATTTGTCCTTTGATAACTGAGAAAGTCTGACTAAGCCAATGGCTCATTTTCAGTGGAGGCACATGGAGAAAAGCTCCACGACAGATTCAAAAATATTTAAACAGTAGTTGATTAGCAATTATATACAAGGGGAGAAAAGGCCTGCAACAGATTAAGTATTTTACAATGAGTTGGGGGAAAAAGGCTCCACAAAAGTACACATAAAACCCATTATACCATACCTGGTAAGTGGTTATATACAAGGGGAGAAAATCCTTACAACAGGTGAAACATAAGCAGATTGTATTACATTTACAGATTGTTACTAGAATAAATTGCAATCAAGAATACAGTACATAATGCAAGCAGCAAGACACTTTCAGAAATGGAGAGCTTATGTCAAGTAAATTAGTATATAGTTATTCAAAACATTGAATATATTTCTAATGCTACATGGCAGAGGGAAATAATAAGAGTATTCCGCTGCCAAAATAGAGTTATAGACTGAAATGAGGAGTAATGAGCAGGAGGGGAAATTAAGGCCACACTGATAGATTTAATTATTATTAGAGAGATGAGAATGTTATGGAAGGGCATGAGACAGGAAAATAAACAATAGTATTTGTTGGCTGAAGAGGTAGAAGAGCATATGTTAGTAGAATGGTATAATTAAAGTGAGAGCTTATTTTGATGTTAGGCCATTACTACCTGCTAAAATATGGAGGTATTAGTGAATTTAGAGTGAGAAAGGCATAGTTATAGTAAGTAGGCAGTCATGCTTGTGTTATAGGTGTCAGTTAGATATTTTTAGACCAGTCTTAAAATTGTAAAGGTTGCTGGCATGTTTAATGGATAAGGGGATAGAGTTCCAGGAGTGGGCTACATCGGTGGAATAGAGAGAGGTTTCTGCAGACAGGTGTGGTTTGTAGGTAGGGAGGCATATTTTGTTTCTAGATTAAAGTGGCCTACCAGGGGTATCTGTGTGCAATAAGTCTAGCAGGGCTTTGCTTTGTTGTGGCTTGTATATTAATTTGTGGACTATCAGTAGTTAGGTGTAAGCAGTGATGGGTTCTATTTGATGAGTTAGTGTCAAATTTGACTATTTTATTACAGCACTGGTTTAGATTATTTTGGGTGGAAGCTTGAAGATTAAGCAGTACTGGGGAGCCATATAGCAAAATAGGAAGTAGGAGTGTAGAGGCTAGGAGTTTCCTGGATGAATCAGTTAAGTTGTTTTCTGTTCTATGATGTCCCTAATTGTTGGTGATTTTTTTTTGATAATCTGTTGCACATGCAAGTCCAGTTTCAGCTTATCATTGACTGTCATGTCTAGTAGTTTGGCATGCAGGATAACTTCTATAGGGACGTAATCAGACACTGTTATTGAGAAATTTTGTTTGAGGTGTGTAAAGGCTTTTTGGAGGAATAGTGGCAGCTTTCTTTCTCTTTTTGGATTGAGTAGAAGCTGGAAGTTAATGACCTAGCTGTCAACTGATAAAAATAACTTTTGGGTAAGGTGTTGTAGTGTAATTAGGTTATTGACAGAACAAATTATTGTGGAGTCATAAGCATATTGTAGGAGGGATGCCTGACATTTGGCAGAATGTAGGCTGTTGGTTACTATGCTCAAGAGCAGTGGCCCCAGTATGGAACTTTGAGGAGCACCTGTGTTGATAGGTAGGAAGGATGAGAATAATTAGTCCATTTAACAGACTGGAGTCTATTGGAAAGGTATCCTGAGAACCAGATAGTGGAGGTGTTTGATAGGCCAAGTGAAGAGAGTTGTTTTGAAAGAAAGCTTTGGGAAATGGTATTGAATTGCTTGGACTACAGAAACACAGCAGAGACCAGTTGGCCTTTCTCTTTGGCTAGGTTAATAGTGCTGGTGAAGTTTAAGAGAGCTGTGATAGTGCTATGCTCTGGTCTGTGACCATGTTGTGTGGGGGAAAGGAGCTTGTTTGTTTATAAATGAGTAATTAATTGATTATGCATGCATTTTTTAAGGATTTTTGAAAAAGGCCAGAGAATGGCGATGTGTTTAAAGTTGGATATATCACTGGAGTTCCTCCCTTGTGAAGTTGGTTGATGTGAGATTTTTTTTCCATAAGGTTGGGCAATGAAATTCATTTACAGATCTATTTATGGGAAAAGATACTGGAAAGGAAATTGAGCTGGCTGCTATTTTAAGAAATCACCAGGCATTCTGTCTAGCACTAGTGTCTTCTTCTTTCAGCTTTTCCCGGTTAGGGGTCACCACAGCAGATTACCTGCCCACTCATGATTGGCAGTGGAGTTTTTACAGTGTCAAGTTCCCAGCCCGGCACCCAGCCTTCCACAGAAGGCACACACATGCATGCACTCACACCTACAGCCAATTTTAGAGTGTCCAATCCACCTACTTTGGGATGAAATCGGAGCACCTGGAGGAAATCCACACACCCACAGGGAGGACATGCAGACTCTGCACAGAAGGCACCCCAGCTGAGGATCGAACCAGAGAACCTCTTGCTGTGAGGCATCAAAGCTAACCATTGCACCACCATGGCCACCCTTGTCTAGCACTAGTGTACTTGGCTTAATTTGTTTGAGGTATTTCTTGATTAGTATGGTAGATACTGGTTGAAAGGAGAAAGCAAGAGTACTAATTGAACTGGGAGGTGTGTCTGAGTGGGATGTGGTCAGATTATTAGAGGAGGTCGACGTGTTTTGAGTTTCTTTGTGAAGTAGTTTAGCAATGCTAGAGACAAAGTGATCATTGAAAGCATTATGAGTAGTAGTGGTTGGGTTTGGTTGTCCATTTGAGCCAAAGTATAGTATTTAAAAATGGTGGCCCAGAATTGCTAGAATTTTTGCAGCACATATTCTGCAGATTGGAGTAATAAAGTATATTTGTCAAGTTTGATCTGGCATTTGGCTTTATTTCATATGTGTTTATATTGTTGAAGATTGTTTTTTTTTTTATTAGTCAGTCATACTTTTAAGGCTTTATCTCTATTCTTCAGCAACTTCCTGGTAGTAGGGGCTGTTTTGCACTCTTTTAAGCTGGGGGGGGGGGCATGCTGTTCAGCAGTTCCATAAATATCTTAATAAAATAGACAATAGTATCACCTGATGGTAAGAGTTTTAGGATGTTCCAGTTGTGAGATTGTAGTGAGATGTTAAAGAGTTCTGGGTCAAAGTTGTTCATGTTGTGAGATGCATATGTGTGTTCCCTGGGAGAAGTATGGCATTCTCTTGTGGCATATATGGGCAGATGGTCACTAAGTGTGCTTGCTAAGGTGCCATGTGAGCTTATATTGTCAGGGTGGCTTGTTCATTACCTATCTAGAGTGGTAGTTTTACCATTTTTCAGGTTAATTCTGGTAGGATTACTGATAAGTTGGGAGAAATTGTACAGGTTTGTACTAGAGGTTGTTACCTCAGAGGTGAGACTTGAACATTTGATGTTAATATTGCCTTGTATAATTGCCTCTGTGTCAACATTATCAGATAGCCAGGTTAGGATGTCCTTCAATGTACTGATATTGTCTTCAGATGGGATATAAAGGGCTGCCATACATATTGTTTTATGTGCATTTAGTTTTAAGTTACTTAGAAGCAGTTCGACATTAAGGAATGAATGCATGGTAGATGGGATAAGGTGACAGGGTTTTATGCGACTGTGGTACGTTTTTGTTACTCCTCCTCCTTTTTTATTTAATCTATCAGCTCTAAGGATGTTAAAGCTGAGGGAGGGGTGAATACGTCTATGTTAATGATATTCAATTTTAACCAAGATTCTGTTATTGCTAATATGTCACGGGAATGCTATTTTAGCCATGCATGTAGTTTTGGAATTTTGCTTACAATACTTCTAATGTTCATATGAAATAGATTGAGTTTTTTGTTGCTATTTATTACTTTATTATTATAATTTGAAATATTTTTGTAATTAGAATCTTAGTTTATTATAATTAATGTGGTTTATTTTTAGTGCCTCTATTGCATTGCACCTTATTTATTTTAAATGACCTCACCTGGTTTTTACAAACATATATAATGTGTAGCTCTGAAGAATGAACGGCACAATTTTGAATACTGAAAGCATATATTGCTTGACACTCCCCTGTTGAAAAAAAAATTCTTTCATAGAACAGTTCACTTACCCGGTAAACAAACAATAAATAAGGAAACAACTAAATAATTTTGTAAGAAAAAAAATTATATTCAATTAATCTGAAATGCAGATAAAAAAAAAAAAAAAAAACATTGCAGTACACGCTGTGTGTTTATCACATAGAAAAATGACCACTGCTTGATGTGCCCAAAAGTTCCTATGATTTTGTGATTTGGCTATTCTTTTTTCTCTCTGATATGCAATGAACTCGAAGGTGATTATATTAAGCATGCATGCAGTCCCTTGCGTGATGAGTGTGTCAAGAGAAATGACAAAAAAATTATGTTTCAATAAAAGTAGGCTTGTTGAAACAAGGATAATGTCATTACTTTTGCTGATAAAATGAATTGGACTGGCTGGATTTGGTGAAGTCACATTCACTATCATGATTTTCTTAGTACTCAAATGTAACCTTTTCAGAATAAATGAGCCCTTTGGTCTTGGGATAATAATGTAGTAGTGTAAAGTATTCATACAAAAGGAATAAACTATGCAAGGCTTCTTACTTGTTAAAAGATGGTGTGTTATGTTTTGTGGGGTGCAAGTGGTGCACCTCGTTGTCTTTATTCCCTCAGAGGACCTTTCATCGATGCCGGAACCATAGAGCCAAGGGGAGGGAGAGCCCCCCCACCCACTTTTACAGCTGCAAGACCTGTCGGAAAAAATTAATGCAGTGGAGTTTTCATGCTAATGTGGATTTGTGCGCGGAAGTTAAATTAACTAAACTGGGTGTTCTCTTATTGCTCTGTGTTACAGGACTTATGCTGCCACTGTTCTGTTGGTGCTGCCAGAGCCAGAGGCATGCTGGTAAGGACAGTTTTGTTCTTTTATTTGCAGGAATTATGCTGCTCCTGTGTGTGTGTGTGTGTGTGTGTGTGTGTGTGTGTGTGTGTGTGTGTGTGTGTGTGTGTGTGTGTACATGTGTGTGTAAAATGCCCGTTAGGTATATATGGTGGTTAGTGTTACTTAGGCTCAAACAAGAGCCTGAATGCTCTACCCATACCACCACTTGTGATTCAAGGAGTTGAGTCCATAGCTCTCAACTCTCCAGATTTTCACAGAATATTTGGCTTATACGTTTGGTCTGTTTCTCTTAAAATTTGTGATTTTCTGGCAAATCAGTGAGAACTGAATTCACTAAATAATGATAGCCATTTAAGTTTCAGTCTTCCTATCTTTCAGGAAACACATGGTAACACAAAACACTTTATGGTTTTGGGCCATTGCCCCCCACCCCAAATACATTTTGGCTTTTTTCAGATTTCTTGTGCTGTGAAGTTGAGAGATTTAGTTGAGTGTCAAGTGGATTTTACAAGGAGCTGAGAGCTTCAGAGGAAGCGAAGTTTGGTGCTACTTATACTAAGCTGATTGCATTCTTAGTAGCACAACAAGTTGCATGCCTCCTTTTGATGCGAAAGGCTGTGGGTTCTACTCCCACAGTATGCAGATGGATCACCCATACTCTACTGTGTTGTACTTTAAAGGGAGTGGATGCTGCAGTCCTATGACTGTATTCTTTTGGAAGATTTACCTAGGAACTATGTTTCGGTATCAGTTTGCCATCCATTTCCCATTGCAAAATTATTTTAATGTAGCATAGGCAATTTATTCTTCAAGGGCAACAAGCACTTTATTTGTAGATGATACAATGAAATATAAAGTTGTTTGCTAGCAGCAACCTCTTCATTAGTTGCAGATCCCTTTAATGTGTAATTATTTAGATTACTTCTGTAGAGATTTTGCATATTTACTGATATTGGTGTATGGTAATAACAGAAGTTTGAGTGGCATTTTATGGTTGAAATATTCTGAAATGGGTAGTTTTGTCATTATTAGTTCATACATTTTGTTTCATTGCTCACTAGAAGACTGTTCCAAACTACAAATTTAAAACACATTCTAACAAGTGGTGCTGTATTATACAAGGAATATAATTTAATACAATTAGGTTAATACAATCAGGAAGGTGAATCAAAGAATACATACATGTATGCTTGCTCATGGGATGCAGGAGATCAAAATAGGGGAAAAAAACAGTTACCAATGGAGTCCCCCAGGGTTCAGTGCTGAGACTTTTTCTGTTTGGCATATACATCTCAAAAGTAGAAGGAAATCCTAAAGGGCTTTGGCCAACTATGTTTGAGATGCCTGCAAGCTAGGAGCAGTTATTGAATCCCCAAATGACTTTGCCATCATGCAGGAAAGTTTGTCCCAAACAATAACTGGTGCCAGAATCATGAATTGAAACTAAACTCCAAGAAATACATTATTGTATCCTTTGAGAAGTCATCTGCTCCAGGCAACTGCCAAATTGACAATGCCCCCTGAGAACTGACCCAGTTGTTTGGCATTTGGGAACTTGTGTATACAGTGACCTAGCTTTTGACCAACATGTGCCCAGAGTCACAAGAAAGTATTTCCATATTGCACAGCTTATAAACAAATTGAGTTTGACTAGATCTAAAGATGTTATTTTCCCCCCTTTACAAAACCCTCATTAGGTCAATCATTTTGTATAATGCCTACTTTGGCATGTATCTGTCCAGACCCATGCAACAATTGGAATACCCACAGAGATAACTTACTAAAAGGATACAAGTCCTAAACAATAGGTCTTGCATGGACCACCTCAAAGATTTATCACTATACTCAGTATCCTACAGAGTGCTTAGAGGTGACATGTCTGGCAGCCTCTGACCTAATACAGATAGACCGACTGAACATCAGCAAGTCAAATGGCATCAGAAATACTCAGTCCAGGTATCTAACTGAATATTGTGGAGAGATGGATATATATCACAGAGGCTGCCACTGTTCTAGAACAGACTATCCATTCAAGTAAAACAAAGCTCATCCCTGTCCACATTCAAATGCAACTTGGATCTAAGGATGGGTAATAGAAAATGTACTCCAGGATTGCCCCTCATGCCAAACATGGATAAAGGCAGTTCCTAAATGCTGCATCCCTTACATGGGTCCCCTCAAATTATCTATAGTATGATCACATGTATTCTCACTAGGGCTAATATACAATTATCAGCCATGGGATAGGTAAGACCAATCAGGAAATGTTAATTCAAGCACCAAAAGGAAAATTGGCTACGCTTAAAATGTCCTCCAAGTAAACCTATGTTGGGGTAGTAAATAGATTTTAAAAATTGGCCTTTTTAGATCACTAAGTGCCCCTCTTACCCCCCCCCCCAGTCTTCAGCAGATTCCAGCGCCTCTGAGACCTTTTCAAAAAGGCTTTGCAGTTTTGAAAGATAGCTGTAGTTTACACGCATAACTGCTTTTTATGCTTTTTTAGTTACAGACCTTCTCATTCAATGCAGTTGTGTGAATGTGGAGGGGGAAGCTAACTGACAATTTGATTATACAGAGGAACTTTTCAAATATAGTTTGCAGACCACTGCAATAAATATTGTTGTGTACACATACAATGTTTTCTTCTAGCTATTTTTTTGCAACTTTTCTTTCACTGCTTTTAGTTATTGAGTGCAATATGTCTGACAATGTTTAAATGCCTTTATTTCTCATAGCAACTTTTCAAAAATGTAAAAAAATATGTTTTGCAGATCACTGAAATAAATATAGCAGTTTACAGAACAGAGACAAACACACATGCACAATACTTTTTTTTTCTCCCTGTGTCATTGTTTTATTTTATTCACAAAGCAGAGGTACACTGGGGATTGTGAAATTATTTTCAGTCAGATTATTTTTTATGGCTACAGCTCCTGATTGTAAACTCCACACACAGGATTATACAGATCTCCATGTTCATCTTTTTTAATCCAACAACAGTTTTGATGCCTGTGATATTAAAAATGTCAGTGATTCATGTATGGGCAGTTAAGTACAAACTGCACTGAGTGTGATTCCAGACAGAAGAAGTTGAAAGCTGTTTTATGTCAAACACAGTGACAACAATTTTATCGTGTGTGAGTTTGTGTGTGAGCTGGCTTATGTCCAGTGACAGAAAACACTCTTTGTATGTATAAATATTTATGATTTTCAATTCTGAAGTATTGCTACCTTAGTACGTATATGGGATTGGATGAATAATGATTAATGAATGTATCATACTGAATAAAAGTTACATACTCATCTATTACATAAGTTGGGTATAATGAAGGCTTACAGACTGTCACATTCTTAGGCCAATGCAGACTCATATTTGATTCATTCATACATAAAACACTGTCTCAAACACTGTCTGAATTACCCATAGTATTTAAATACAAATTGAATGTAGGCAGCAATTGAAGATTTATGGACTTACTAACAGTGTTATGCTGAACCAAACTGCGCCATATTGATTTTCTCAGTATTTGTACTTTTTTGTGATGGCAAATTTTCAGAGACAATGTCACTTATGAAGATTTTTTTTTTAAGTTTTGACATGAAACAACTCAATAGAAAAAAATTCTGGACATGTACTACACTTCTCTTCCTGAATAAAAAAACCTCATATACACATCCTTTTCATAAACTGGCTATAATTGAAAATTGCCAAATATGTCCATGTAGGCTTGCAGAAAGATATATGTTTGGAAACATTTTATATTTTCTCTAGTGAAAAATATATGGGTCATCCGCCTGACATTGCACTTCTACTGTAATTTCAGAAATGTACAGGTAAAGCCTGAAGTTAGACACACACACACACACACACACACACACACACACACACACACACACACACACACACACACACACACACTATTAGGATGGAGCTAGATATTTATAAAAATCACAGCATACGTGTGATGTCTTCATCACCATCCCAAAAGTGTGTAGATATGTTGGATGTAAATATATAAATACATACATTTGTCTGCCATCTTAGTACAGGTGTTTACTTTATTATTTGCTCACCCTGAATTGATGTCTTCCTCCTCTTCTTTATAAAAAATGTATGTTGTGGAGTAAATACATACATTTAACAGATGTCCAGTACTGCAACTCAGTCCACAAGTACAAATAAAAATGTACTTGTACTTGTTGGCTCCACAGTCAACCATACTGATTCTCTCCTCACAAAGCTGGACAAAAACTGGGTAACAGTGAGCTGTCTTCAGGAACCAATACAGTAGATGTTTCCAGGGACATCATGGCCCCTAAGCTGGACAAATGTAGTTATAACATGGTGGGTGCCCATGTGGGGTAAATAAACTGGCACATGAAACCCTGAAGGATATGCTGAGACATGTTAGAGCTCTTCATGCATGTCACAAGTTCAGGAAAGACCTTGGCATTGAAAATACTTTTGTTACCAAGAATAATGCCAAATGATAATGGAAGGATGATTGGATTCAACAATAGGCTAAATTGGTGTTGTTATTCTTGCAGGATCCAGTATATGTTGGATTAGGAAGAGATGAATGACATTGTACTTGCTTTGCCAAGGACAGCTGGCATGCTGGCAAAATCCCATGCTACCACCATAGTGCCTTTATTAGGCAGGGTCTAACTAATGGACCTCCCAACCTAACTGGCAAAACAAGTCAAGCACAAAACCATATCAATGTGGTCTGAATAACAAGCTATCAAGATCATAAGACCACATGCTATCAGATCTTGAGGCCATCCTGCATTTAGAGACAGTGTGTGTGTGTGTGTGTGTGTGTGCTCACGCGCGCGTGCATATGTGCGCTATTACTAAAACTTGTTTCAAGTGTGCTGATAGCTCTCCCTCGATATCTAGATTTTATGTCTACTACATATTTGCACTCAGTGGAACTGTGGTGGTGCATCTATATTTGTTAGTGATCACATCACCTTGAGGCAGAGTCCTAGAGACCCACAGAGTGAACTTATTCAGATCCAGATCACACCAGTGGCGGCTGGTGACTTCAAATCAAAGGGAGGCTGCAGGAGACAGCTGAATGGGTGGGGTCAATGGGAAGGGGTTTGGCCAACTATAAAGGGGAGGAGCTATGCTCAAAACCACAAAAATTAACTAAGAACACAATAAGGAGTGCAATCCCAGGAAAAGAGACCTCCATAAGGTATGCAAGCCATAGCACAAAGCAAAAACTAATACATTGAAAAGTTGAAGACAGCACCCAGAGGTGATCTCTGCCTGACTTACAAAGCCATGTCCAACTCAGAATTGATGGACATGCTCCACCTAAAGAAATCCAAGTCCCTGCGAGCTACGCGCTCTAGTAAGCTAAACCTCTCTACAACAATAAATAGAACATGCTAGAGGGATAGATTTCTGTCACAGAGACTCCCCATGCTTTGGAATAAAATTTCAAATTACATCAGGCAGAGCCTGTCACTAACACTCTTCAAGAGAAACCAAAAATTAAGTAAATACACTGCCCTGGGTGCCAAACCCTCATTATGAGAGTGCAATCAAGACAAAATGAAGTGTAGAAGAATACAAATATTTCAATGCATTGGCCGCATGACAGCTTACTTAATATCTAGATGGAAACAAAAAGGTTGTGAGGCATGAAAAAATAAATTACTTTTTAAATGCATTAATAGAATTCCAGTCAAAATCAAGTATAAGAAAAACAAGCAGCACTCAACTCAAACCACTTCTTGTACTGCAGTTCTAATTATAATTTATATTCAGCTTTATTAAAGTACCAAGTAACATGCTGAAAGTAGAAATCTCTGATGCCCCCACTTGTAAAAATGTTTCTTATCCAAAAAAAGACCTGCTGCCTGACAACTATCTACTTGTTTCATGGGGAAAACATGATCAAAGTAAAAAATGAAAAGCAAACAAGAAATAAGCTCAAGATACATTGCTTAAAAGGATTACTGTACAGATTATGGACCACACGACTGGCATTCTGTTTAGTTTACAGGTAAAGCCTGCAGAGATGACTGGAAGTCTCCAAGTGTAATGAGCTTCTTAAAGTAATGTAATCCTGTCTTTTATTACAAATACTGTCATATGCATTTCAATACCTAAGGCTTATACATTATCTAGTTAAGTATTCTCTACATGGCAACAACAGAAAAGCTTTCAATGTTGGCAATTCTTTAACAGTATGCTTATTAAAGCTTACTTGCATCTTACAATCTCAGCCAAGCTTACCTGATGGTCATTAAAGTATTGCTACTTAAACACAGAGCAACAGGCACTTTGAGTAATAAGCATAAATCAACAGTACAAAAAATATGACAGAAATCAGGCCATTCTGCAAAAATCAAGGACATATGAAAAGGCTCTCTAGTACTTGTGTCTACCTTGGATGGGGGGATACTCTGCACATTTACACTGCATAACTACTCCTTGCCTTGCTTTGACGCATCCAGTCACTACATGGGGGAGTGGGGTGCAACAAGTATGTCACAATTTGAAATGTCTCTGGCTGACTGTGATGGCCCTGACACATTTGTCATACCTCTCAACCTCAGAGCAAGAAATCTGGACAAAGCCATACAAAGAAGTGGGACCAAGGCCCCAAAATAAGGACAATTTTTAAATATTGCTCTTATAAACTTAGAAAGATAATAGAATAGGTCTTGCATTAGTATGAATTTTCTGAATGGTATGAAATCTGAAACTCAAATGTCTGCCATTATTTTCTAACTTCAGTCTTTAATAATTTGTCACTAATTTGCCAAAAAAAACACAATTTTATGAAAAATGGACCAAAAATGTGATATAAAAATATAAAATAGCCACACAATACAGCTGGGAACCTGTCAAAGAAGGGACACTTTAATATTAGTACTGTTAACTTGAGCAGCTGACAAAATAAAAGAATCTACATGCATTTCTGAAATAAAAGTAATCTATAACTCTGATTATTACAGTTATTTCTTAATTGTAAACCCTCCATGTTTTCTTCCAAAATTGCTATTTTGTGGAGGGATTATTAGGGGGAAGAGCAACATTTTGAGCCAAAATCAGGGACAGTTGAGAGGTTTGGCTATGACTAATTCTATAAAGCAACTTATTTGCATGTACCTCTCAACCTGTTAATGCAATAAATCTAGACAAGGCCAAATATATTGGGGGAACATATAAACAGTACTAAAATTTGCTCTTGTATAAACTGAGACAGCTGATAGAACAACAGGTCTTACTTTAGCATGCATTTTTCTGAAGGTTATGAAGTCTGAAACTCAGTGTGTCATTATTTAGTGACTTAATTCCTAAATGATTTGCCAGAAAACCACAAATTTTATGAGGAACAAACCAAAAATAAGAAGCAAAAATCTATTCATTCTTTGAAAATCTGGACAGTTGGGAGATATAGTTCAGCTGGGGCTGACTTTAAGTATGCCGCCCTTCCCCCTCAAAAAATCATGGTCGAATGGAGCCTCCCCCTGCAGCCATTCCAATGATCCATTACTTGGCTATTTCACTCCATGTACCATAAACACTAATGTGCATACTGATTTACTTCTATGATGATTTGGACTTCATTTGAAAGTTTTATTTTGCATTTTACAGCACAAACACTAAGACATCTGCTAAACAAACTTAGCATTAAAACTTCTCTGCCCTTGAAACTCACATTCATTGAAATAGCATTGAAACCCACATTCAAAGAAAATACATTTTACCAGTGGCAGATAAAGATTAATTCTGGACTGTTTTCAAATCATAGGCCCCTTGCATATGAAACATACATCTGCTCTTTGATACACCTTCCTATTGTTTTGAACATGTTTCCAGTAAACTATGAAAGAAAACGCATGCACCAATAATGACAAAACTGCCCAATTCAGAACATCTTTCCTGTAAACAGTGAAATAAAATGCATGCACCCATAATGACAAAACTGCCCAGTTCAGAACATTTTCATCATAAAAGTCGACTCAAACTTCTACAGTCCACCATTATCAGTAAATATGCACAATTCTACAGTCCACCATTATCAGTAAACATGCACAATTCTACAGTCCACCATTATCAGTAAATATGCACAATCTCTGGAGAAGTAAAAAAGTGATCTAAATAAATCCACATTAAATAAATCTGTAACTAATGAAGAGGTTGCTGCTAGCAAACACCTTTATATTTCATGGTTTCATCGAAAAATAAAGTGTCTGATGCCCCTGAGGAATAAATTGCCTATATTACATTAAAATGATAAGCTAGTAATATTGCAATAGGAAATGGATGGCAAACTAATAACAAGCTCATAGTTAGTATCTTAACTTTTTCAGTACAGCAGCATTCACCCTGTGTGGGCATAGAACCAACACCCTTCTGCATCAAAAGCAAGTACACAACCTGTTGTGCTATTAACAATGCAAGCTGACTTAACATAAGCAGCACTAAACTTCTCTTCCCCTGCAGCTCTCAGCTCCTTGTAAAATCTATTCAATACTCATCTGCATCTCAACTTCGCAGCACAAGAAATCTGGAAAAAGCCAAATTTATTGGGGAGGGTCAAAAGCCCAAAAAACAGGGACACATTAAACATTGCTTGTATAATCTTGGAAAGTTGCTAGAATAAAATGCTGTGTTACCACCATACATTTTACTGCCAAGGTCCCTGTGCAAAAGAGTCAGAGCAACATACCACTATGCCAAATCAGCTGCTTTGTGAAAGAAAAATGCTGTGTTTCCACCATACATTTTACTACCAATGTCCCTGTGCAAAACAGTCAGAGCAACATACACTATGCCAAATCACCTGATTTGTGAAAGAAAAATGCTGTGTTACTACCATACATTTTACTGCCAAGGTCCCTGTGCAAAACAGTCAGAGCAACATACCACTACGCCAAATCAGCTGCTTTGTGAAAGAGCAGAAGACTGAAACTTAAATGGCTATAATTTAATGAATTCAGTTCTCACCATAGGTGTCAACCTCTTAGCACAAAACACCTGGGCAAACCCAGTAATGAGGGAATATAGCCCTCAAACATATTCAGTGAATTCAGTTCTTACCACAGCTGTCAACCTTAGCACAAAAAACCTGGACAAAGCCAATAATGGGGTAATACAGTCCCACAAATAAGGACAAATTTCAAATATTCATCTTATAAACTTAGAAAATTGCTAGAATAAAAGGTTGTGTTACTATATATTTTCTGAAGAATATGAAGTCTGAAATTCAAATGCCTGTCAATTTTTCTTCTGACGGAACAAAAACAATTTTCAGCAGTGGCCCAGGGAGAAATACTGCAGACTCATGTCTTTGTAAAATGGCAAGACACCAGAGCAAATCCACACAAACACAGGGATGAGATGCAGACTCCACACAGAAGGAACCCCAGCCAAGAATCAAACCAGAAAACCTATAGCTGTGAGGCAACAATGCTACCACTGCACCATCAAATATGTAAGAAATTAAACATTCAGAAACCTGAAGCCTGAAATTCAAATGCCTGTCAATTTTATTTAACATTTGTTAATCAGGACAGTCTGACTTGGAACAAAAAAACAATTTTCAGCAGAGGTCCAGGAAGAAATAATGCAGACGTCTTTGTAACATGGGAGGACACAAACGCAAACCCACACAGACACAGGGAGAAAATGCAGACCCCACACAGAAGGCACCCCAGCCAAGAATCAAACCTGAGAACCTGCAGCTGTGAGGCAACAATGCTACCACTGCACCATCAAATATCAAGCATTACAACATTCAGAAACCACAGATATTATGAGGAATAGATCAGATCAAATATGAGGCAAAAATCTGCAATTTTGTTTTTACAAATGTTGGTGGGTAGGGAATTCAGGTCATTAATACCTGCATACAAGGTACAGGGTTCAAGCCTGAGGTATTCCCTACCACAACACCATGAGTTTGTTCTAACCACCATTATATAGCAACTGGGGCATTCACACACATACACACACACTCTTACCTGGAGCGATGTGGATCCCAACCCTTTGTGCCATTAAATACATCCATAGCTATCCGATAGCTGTTAGTGCACTACAAACCCTACCTGCCTGTGCATTATGTCCGTTGGAGCACATCCACCATGTGAGATTCCCCTGACAAAACTCCAGCCTGCTGACTTTGCAGTCCGGGTCCGATCTGTTTCCAGTGACAGTCTATGCAGTTATAACTGCATAGACTTCTGGTAACTCTGCTCTTCCATGTTTCCCAGTCTGGACTGCTGCTGAAACAGTCTGCGCATGCTCCAGACTGTCTCAGCAGCAGTCTGGACTAGTCTGCGAATTTTAATTTTTTGTGTTATCTTTTATTTTCTTTAATTATCCTTTATTTTCTTTAATTTTATAGCTGGGGGGGCTGCAGTCCAGCAGTCCAATAGCACGGGCTGCCCCTAGATCACACTAAATAGGATCAGCTACCATAACAAGGCTAGTGAGCTACAGAATTCCATCTATGTCTCCAGAAAACCATGATAGATTCCTAAATATTTTTTAAAAATTCCCTATAAAGAGAAACTCCATTATCATGGGAAACTTCAATTACCCAATAATAAACTGGTATACGAATACCTGGATTACAGGACAGGCCCAAACATGCTTAGATTTCATACATTTCATAAAGAAACACTCATATTAAATCACCCAAAACCCGCATGAGGCAAAACTATCCTCAATGTAGTCCTTCAAAGTATAGCATCTCTGCGTACCATCCCTATCGTGTTACTTTCTCCAGTCAAGTCCAATCACTAACTGGTAACCTTCATACACAAAAATTCTAACCCCCAAGACACAAATCACAAAATGTAAAGACTTCAAGCACACAAATCTGTTATGATTCTATGATGGAGTCTCTAATTTCAAATATAGCACTATCACAAAAATACACAAAGCAAGTAAATATGCAAGCAATGTATATACCCACTTAGATAAATGTGTTAACCTAGCTTGTCCTAACAGATCTAAACAAAAGGGAAAGTTCAAGAGTAAATCAGCTTGGAGATCCACATACATAAAGAAAAAATTACAAGAGAAAAAAAAATGTCCTCAAAATGTACAACAAAACTAAGAACCCCCATGTCATGGATAATATCAAGAATTCATCTAAGAAACTGGAAAATAATGTCTGGAAAACAAAAGCATCCCATGAACTCAGACCAGCATCATAAGCTAAAGAAAACCACAAATCCTTTTTTTGGCTATGTCAAAAAAATAAATAAATAAAAAATAAAATAAAAATGAAAAATAAATAAGGAACAAAACTCAGCATTGCTCAGAACATATTAAAATGGCAGTACCTACTCTGATCCAGTGGCTATTGCTAACATTCTAGCACCTGAGTTCAGTGCAAATTTCATACCAAAGACAAACATTCAAAGCCTACTGACATTCCAGACATATATATATATACACACACACACACACACACACACACACACACACACACACACACACACACACACACACACACACACACACACACACACACACACACACCATTTTCTTTTTTGATGTGGCATTTTTAATGTCTCAGTGACCAATGTAGTCTTGGCACTAGAAGCCAGTTTCAGTGATATCCCTAGATGTTCTTTGGTTCTTAAGGTCTTACTATGTAAGTTCCCTGAGTGGGCATACAGAGTTTAACCCAGAGTGGGTAGATTTGCTACCCTGTTCATTGAAGGCCATCAGTGTCACTTTTCTCACCAAAAACAGCAGAAATAATCTGGCTGCTGAGAATCTGCAATCTCAGGCCTGTAAGAAGGCTAGACATCAATATCCCTCTGCTTATTCTCTCACCAAGAGCAAAACAGCAGCATTAATGCCAGGCTGATTTTTGAGAAAATGCCTGCAGGCCCCCCAGTGTAACCCATATTCTTATCTCAGATGTTGGAGGCTTAAAAACAAAGATGTCTACCTAGTAGATATGAAGATGTGAAGGAGAGGTAACATAAATGTTATCATTTAATAGGTAAGGCTTTCCAAATATGACCTTGTAGAGTTGACAAGTTTCAGAAGATGAGATAATATCAACAGGAATGTAGAAAGCCAGATTTGTATAAAGGGTGGGCACAGGGTTGCCACCTTTGCATGTTACCATTCCCTGGCAAATAAACCATACCACTGTATAATGTGATCACACCCATTGCTCTGGTAACTCTACCCCTCGAACAAGCTACACCCAAAATTACTAATTTCAAATATCATATACAGTGAGTGTGACTGCATGCAGCCTATATACAATGAAACAAAAACAATGTGAAAATATAGGTATCAGATATTGAAATTATGACAACTATGATTTCCAAATCCCGTTTAACCTTAAGAATCAAACAGTATAGGCATTTTTTTTGTTAGTGGTTGATAAACCGCTAAGTGGGCATGATTCCAAACATCAGTCTAACTATAAACAAATGAAAAGATCATAAAAACATTTAAAGTTGCATTAAGCAGTACCAAAACATAAATGTCCATCATGCAGCCTGGCTTTTGGTCACAGTGCTGCTTTGTAACAAGACTCTGCATAACAGCTGGCAGACTTTGCTTACAATGCAGTACTGTGACAAGCCTCTGTACCATAACACGGAACCCCGCTTCATACCCCTGAACCTGTTACTGCAATAATTTTGGACAAAGCCAAAAATAATAGGGGAACAAATGCCCAAAATCAGGGCCAGATTTAGATATTGCTGTTATAAACTTATAAAGTTGATAGAATAACAAGTTTCATTTTAGCATTCATTTTTCAATGGATATGAAGTCTGAAACTTAAATGTTTGTCATTATTTAGTGACTTAAATCCTTAGCTGTTTGTCAGAAAATCATAAACTTTATGAGTAACAGACCCAAAATAAGATGGAAGAATCAGGACAGTCTGTGAAATTCTGGACAGCTGGCAGGTATTTTATGTGGCTATGTTGGCACCCTTATTTGCCACACACATCCATTTACATAAATGCCCGCATGCAGTGCTAACAAGTGTCAGTACTACAAGGTGGCAGCCAAACCCACAGAGGTCCATTAATTTCAGCATCCCCACACAATCCAAATCATGCATTTCTTGTTTCACATATTCTGTCTTATTATTCTGCTTTTTTTATTTCAATACATCATAACTGGCCAGTAGTGTACTCCAGTGACTAATACGGAAATAATCAAATTAATCATGTCTAGGTCCCCAGAAGCCATGGCGTTCTAGATGTTCCAATGTGCATTCTAAAACTTTTTCTACAACCTCTGAATCCAGGGATGGCCTGAACAAAACTCTTCACTAGGAAAGTCTTATTTTTTTTTCTGTCAAAGAGAAAATAAACTGTATGTGAGACTTAATGTTGAAAGCTGACAAATTGGTAATTCCCATTAACATCAGAACAGAAGTGCTGGGAATACACAAAAATCATATCTGGGAATGCAGCATGACTCACTTCCCTCCAAAAATAAATACTTAAGTAAGACAATCACATGTGTATCCTCCTGGTGATGGATTGCGAAGAAACTACGTTATCAGAAATAACCATCTGCGGGACTTATAATGACTAGCTTATAGTTTGGCTTTTAACATTAAACTAAATTCAAGGTAGAAATCTGAATTTTATGAGGGACAACTTGATTCTAAGATTCTTACATGTTCATTAGGTTCTTCTTTTATGTTATTTGTAAGAAAAGTTCTTAAGGTAATTTATTCTAGTAGATTTCTTTTAATAGGTGAAAGGGAATGTGTAAGGAATATAATTATACAAGGTAAACCTATATTTCAGCAAGGTTTTTACATGGCAACACAAGGAAGATATATGAACAAATGAAACCATGTCTGAATGGATCCAAAAACAGGACATTTTTCAATAAAGATGACAGGAAACCAAGCAGTGAAGATGCTGGCCATTAAAACATATTAAAGCATAGCACAGAAATATAAAGAAAACTAGGAGGTGAACAGTGAGAGATCTCCGAAGACATATGAGTCTGCCTGGCTGTCAGTGATACACCATTTAATGTTTCTTATTGTCTCATGGTTACTGATACGTAATAAAAAAAAATTGTATGCAAGGAGAGTTGCAGTGTTGCTTAGCTGTTTCCACTTTGTAATTCTATGTGCCCACCCATAGCTATGTATTCTATGACTTGTATTTGCAAAAGATGGAACACAGAGGTCTCAGAGCTTGCAGAAATGTGCATATGGAGGTAACATGATGGAATGCATTAAAAAATATGAAATAAAATTGCATCAAACCTCTTTCAGAACTGATGCAGTTAATTTTAGAATTATTTTGTATTTCTGTGGTGATGTAGTTTTAGATGTATTACTATTATACATAGAATAAAGGTAAAGTTGCTATTTCACAATCAGAATAAAACTTTTTAAAAACAGCAGGTGATAAAAATGAGTATTTGTGAAGGATTCATCAGGGATTTTGCAATGATGACTCTTATTCCCAAAAACCAGAATATGTCTGGAAGAGACTCTTGCATCAACACCCTGTTTTGAAGTGACAAGGAGCAGCTAGAAGTCAATCTTTTGAACAGTGGTTAATCTTGGATCCCTGCAGCTTTTGGCTGAATAATAATACAGACATGGATTGGAAAATACCCTTGAGGCTGGAGTGACATCAAATGGAAGAACCCTGAACTAGTAGAAACTGGGAAAGTGAAGGCACCTCATGGACTCAAGTCTCAGTCGTGATGGGGATGTAGGCATCCTGGAGGTCCAAAACAGCACATCCAGTTTCATATACCCAGCATGGAAGAATTGACTGCATCCTCACATTGAAAAGGTTCCCTTTGGTATAAAGCTATTTAGAACACATAAATCTGGTATGGGTTTGAGTTTTTATTTTGGTGTTTTTTGGCTCTAGAAAGACTCTGGGATAACATCCTGACCCTTACTGGTCTAATTCGGTAGGAAGGCTCTTTTTGTGTAAGGCATTGAGCTTCTTGTCTTACTGTGTGTTTCTCAAAGGACAGGGCATCAAACAAGGGTAGGGACTGTGTCTGTGATGAAGGGAATTCTGTTAAAATCCAGCTGTGTTTGGTGGGAGCTTGCCAGACAGGAAGATGATGGAATAGATAACCCATGACTGCCTCCGGAGTGGGACAGAGTGGAAAGATTCATGGTTGCAGCCACTATCCACCCAATGGCGGACCATGGCCTCCCAAGTGAGTACTGAGGACCCTCTTCTCTCTCAAGATGACCCCTCTGGAGGTTACCCAGTATATTTTCGGTTTTGCACAAACTGCAGATTACTGTCATAATTATTATTTGTTTATGACAGGGTAGAAAAATATATGGTGTTGGTTCCTCTCCATCCTGGAAACATAAGTATTGAGGTGGCTGAAACCTGATACCATCCTTTTCCATTCCTTCTAGGTGTACCTTAACATCAGGGCCAAATATACAGGATCCATAGAAATGGATATTTGTGAACACTGTCTTGGTGAAATCCATAAGCCTGACACATGCATGCTGATGAATAGTAATTTTGGCTTCTGTGTCCCTGCCCAAAGATTTTTGTGACACTGTAAGTAACTCACCACATAAGGTTTGAAATAGATGAAACTTTTGATGATTGGGGCAATAGCTTGTCTTTGTCTATTCTGACAGGCAACTGTGACACTTTTCAGTGCATTTCATATGCCAAGTCTCACTGGAGCTCCACTATAACAGCTAGGCAGCTTAGTGTTTTTGTAAGAAAAGTGGATAATGTGTAAACCTATTTTCCAAAGCAACTTCTTATCTGGTAATAGACTGTAGGGATACGAGATTTGTAAACCTTTTTGGGAGTAGCTGTTACATTTAAATTTCCAGGTTGCATCTCCATTTAAAAATTATCTGAGTAGCTGTAGTATTCAGTCCACTGTCCTAGGCACTAGAGTCACTACTGATTCTTCAGATCCTTTTTGTGCAGAACTCAGGGTCAGTTAGCTGATCCTTCACTGTTAACAACTTCAAAAATCTCCCCAGGCAAGGAGTACTTATGTAGGAATGCTGAGGAATCTCCATCATCCCTGTAGCTGGCATCTAGGGTGGGCTACTCTCTGGGGAGTTAATGCACATCTTTTTGCATGCTGCCTTCTTAGGCCTCTTCAGAAGAGATTTTCTGAAGAGGAGGAATGCATGCACCTACGGGATGACAGGCAGTACAAAAGGTCTTGGGTGCCCTTGTCCTGCAGCATAGCAAGTTTCTGGGCTGGGTGCAAATTAAAATATTTCTCTGTGGAGAGAACAGAGAGAGAACAGATGCTGGTGCTGGAGTTGCAAAGGAAGCTGGGCATTCATTACAAAGTCGCTTGCATATTTGTACTGAGCACAATGTCATCTACTCCATAAAGGTTGAAAACCTGGCAGCAAATTTTGTAGTAATGGTCAAACCAGCACATGCATCAGCACTGAAAAATAAACACTGACCCTAGTACCAAGGTCTTAAGCCCATTATTTTTAGCAGTAACTGCAACAGAGACATTAACACAAATGGTGACTTTACTCCAGAATCAGTGATGAAAAGTTGTATGATATTAATAAAGAGGTCACAGATGCATAAGCTAAAAAGTGGTTCCAGCATTGACGTCAATGCCAAAATGGTCAATATTCTCACTAACAAAACTGGAGCTGATAAGGATGTTAGTGAGGACAACCTCAAGATCTAGGCTCAAGGGAAAAAGTACTGTTGTGTAAAGTCTTACCATAACAGTAGATGTCTTTCTCTTTACTTTTGCAGTATTTTTCACAGTAGGGTTCTCCTGTCAAGGATAGCCCAACATCTGGCTAGTATACCAAAGCCTTTAGACCTTGCATGCACCGTACATCAAATGTATGCTCCCCGTACAGGAAGTAGGGCATAAAGGTGATGTACGGACACAGTTACCCAGAACTTAATTGCCCAGGAAGAGAGAAATCTACATAGGATAAAAAAGACCATGCCCATCCAGCAGAAGAAAACACAAATTGGAAAAAGGAAACCCTCAGCCAGGAGGGGAACTAAAATAAAATCCAAAGGAAAAAGGGGGTGTGGGGTTGTTGGGAGGGGCCAAATACTGCAACAGTGAAATGAAGGACATTTACAGTTATGGTAAGATTTTACACAACTGTACCAAGTCCTATATCACTGTCGCAGTATTCTTCATAGCAGGGAGAGTATAAAAGCTCAAGAAAAGGATTGGAAGGTGTAAGGCTGGAAGGAGCACTCAACAAACCCTTGTAGAATGGCTCAAGCAAAACCTGCTCTAGCCTTAGAAACCATATCCAATTTATAATATTTAGTAAAGGTATGCACTAAAGATCAAGTAGCAGCTTCAGGGATGGAATTGGTGTCCAACTCCTTGAAAAAAGTACCAGAAGAGGCAACAGCCCTAATGGACTGAGCTCTAATGGAAATAGACAGGCATTTTCCATGAAAAGAATAACAAAAAGAAGTGGCCTTCAAAATCCAGGAGGAGATGGTTTGCTTAGAAACAGCCACATCCAATGTCCTGGGATGAAAATAAACAAAAAAGCTAGTCTGATTTAGAGATGGCCTTTGTTTTATCGGAATAATACCTGAGCTGTCTGAGTAAATCTCAAGTATGTAAGCTCCGCCCACTAACAGATTGAGGAGAAGGAAAAAAGGAAGGGAGATGATCTGCCTGATTCAGGTACAACTCACTGACTACCTTGGGCATAAAAGAAGGGTTAGTATGAAGGCACACCCTGTCCCTGTGAAAAACTAAAAAAGGATGTATGGTCATAACAGCCTGAAGCTCAGAAATCCTCTGAGCAAAAATAAGAGCACGTAATTAGACAGTCTTCCAGGTACAATGTTGTAGTGAGGCTGAATCTGCAGGCTCAAAAGGAGCCTGGGTCAATTTTTCTAAAAGATAATTTAGGTCCCAAGAAGGAGGAACAGGCTTCCTTGAGGATTTAAAATGCAGGATGGCTTCAATAAACTGCTTGACTTCAACGCAAGAAGCCAAATGAGGATTCAAGGGTAGATGGGCAGAAATAGCTGACAAATGGACCTTTACAGAAGACTAGGCCAAGCCAAACTAGAGCAACTCACGCAAACAGGAGAGAACCAGAGGGAACCCCCCACTGAAAAATTATTCTGATTATGAGTGTGGCATCAGACAGACAATCTCTTCCATTTGAACAGATAAGGCTTTCCTGGCTGCAGGTTTTCTTGACTCCTGTAAAACCTTAAGCATGTCCTCAGAAAAGAGGTACCTAAAAGGAATCAAACCCCTAATATCCATTGTGTCATTTGAAGATTGACAAGTGAGGATGAATGTGTGACCCCTTGTCCTATGTGAGGAAGTCCAACTGATGAGTTAACTTGTGATGAATGCCCCCAGCCAGATGCATTAAGAGTGGGAATCTGTGCCATCTTGGCCAAAAGGGAGTCACTAACAAGACTTTTGGGAGTCCATCTGAATTTTCTGAAGGATACTTGGAAGTAGAGGAAGGGGAGGGAATGCATAAAGAAACATCCTCTTCCATGGAAAAGAAAGGGTGCCAATCTTCCATGCCAGATGGCATGGCAATCTGGGAAAAAAGAGGGAGTTGCCTGATCTACCTGAGGAATATCCCACCAATGGACTATGTCCAGAAACACATCTCTGAGAAGCATCCATTCATGAGCCTGTGTGCTGGACCTGCTCAAGGTGTCTGCCACTATTTTTTTTCTCTGAGGAAAATTACACTGTATGAACAGTTAACTGATAATAGAAGGCCAGATCTCAGATCTGCAGAGCCAACCTGCAGAGAAGGTAAGACTTTGTGCCCCTTGCTAGTTGACATACCACATCACTGTGATGCTGTCCATGTAAACCTTCAGAGGACTTGTAGAGAGTATAGGGTGAAACACCTGAATGGCCAGAATCAGAGATCTCATCTTTTTTATATTGATATGGTCTGACAACTGATGGGGGTGACAAAGACCATGGACTTCCAGATGACCATACGAACTCCCTACCCCCTGTCTGAGGCATCTGTGAACAATTATTGAGAATGAACTGGAGGCTGAAAGGGCGTGTCTGGTTTGAGGGAACTTGCTGAATCCACCACTTGAATTCCCACTTTAGACAAAGAAGGAGAGGCACTCTAAAATCTAGAGGGTGGCAATGCTGAAGCCAAACTAACTTGAGGTACCACTGAATCTTCCACATGGGCAGTCTGGCAAGAGGGAGCAGTGGAATTGAAGAGGCCATGAATCCCAGGGCTTGAAGAAAATCTATAGCTGGAATAGCAGGCAGAGGAAGAAGAGACTGAAAGAAAGCTGTCAAGGACAGAATTTCTGGAGGTGGAAGACAGGTCAACATTGGTACTGTCTGAATTGTGTAACCCAGATACACACAGTCCTGAGAGGGGGTCAGGATAGACTTTTGAAAGTTGATAGTGAACCCCAGACTTTGGAGAAGAGATATGGTGAACTTCAATCCAGTAACAGGTGACTGACAAAGGGCATCTGAAGCAGTAGGTCATCTAGATAAGGAAACTCTGAATGCCTTAGAGCCTTCAAAAGGCAATCACAGGAGCTAGTCATTTAGTGAATACCCTTGAGGCAGTAAAGTGGCCAAAGGACAAAGCAGAGAACTGAAAATGAAAAGAAGAAACAAAGAAATGTAAAAGCTTCCTGAAAAGATGGTGAATAGTAATATGAAAGTGAGAATCCTTGAAATCCAGGGACATTAGAAAAGCCTGTGGTAGAATGAGAGGAAACAGGGTTTGAAGAGTAAGCACCCAGAAGGTAGGAACCTTAAGAAAGGTCTTTAGCAAGGAGAGATCCAGAATTAGTCTCCAAGTCCCCTCTCTTTGAGGAATCTGGAACATCCTGAAGTAAAAGTCCTTTCCTGCCTGAGAAAGAGGGACAGGTTGAATAGTTTCCTGACCCAACAGGGACCCAAGAATTTTGGGGAAGTGAGGAAGTTGTTCCAGAGGAGGTTGGGTAATCCCTGAAAAAGGAGAGAGAGAAAGACCTTTCACAACATGAAGTAGCCCTGATGGATGATAGAACCCAAGAATCCGAGGTGATAATATGCCAGCTTGGAAGACAAAGGGAGAGCAGAAGGGACAAGGGAACCTGGCCAAGAGGTAGGAGAGCCAAGAAGTCCAAGAGAAGCAGGCTTGTCTGGAGGCTATGGAGCCACAAGAGCTTGAGAAGACTTAGCAGGAGAAGCTCTCCTATCACCCTTCCTGTCTTTGGTGGCCTGACAAAACTGCCCGCAAACAAGCCCATGAACAAAAGCAGAACTAGTAGGATAAGTTCCTCTGGATCTTAGAGATAAGGGGATACAAATGATTTGTTTAAGATCCCGCAAAGGTTTACCTTTTTCTTGAAGAGACTTAAACATCTCAGCAGCAGTGGTCCCAAACAGATTTTTATTATCCAAAGGAGCATCCAGCAACTTGGTCTTAATGTCTTCAGGTAAGGATTGCAGGCAAAGTCAAGAATAACACCTCATGACAGACCCAGAGGCAACAACTATGGAAGATGCATCAGCAGCATTGTAGTTACACTTGTTAGAGTGATGGGCCACCAGAGAGACAGAACCTAAAAGAGATTGAGAAGAAGATTTTGCTTCAGAATCAGGGAGATCAGAAATGACCTGACAAGCCTAGGCAATCAAGGCCAGCCAGAGTATATCTAGTCATGTGAGTCTGATAACTGATGGTCCAAAAGGCCAAAGTAGAATCAGTATAAACCTTCTTAATTCTCACCACTCCTCTACTATATTTATCTGAAGACAAAAGTTTAGAAGAGGGAAAAAGTTTAGAAGGCTTGTCAGAGGAGAGTGACACCACAGCAGGTTCAGCAGTAGGACATTTAAATAAGAATTGACAATCCTCAGGAACCGTATAGAACCTGTCAGGTCAGCAGGAGATTGAGAATCCAGAGACTCAGAGGCAGCAATAAAGGTGTCTAACAAAGCAACCAACACAGGAAATACTGCGGAAGGTTTAGGAGCATTCACCTGAAGCACCTCATATCAACTCTTTTCGATATCAGATACATGAGAAGAATCACACAAATTATTCCATCATAAATTATTCCATCATTCTGGCTATAGTGTCTCTAAAAGACAATTCCTCAAAAGGAGACTCAGGACTTACAGTATCTTCTTCATCAGAACCATAAGCCAAAGGCATCTGGGAAAAGAAGGACAGGGACTCATCATCAGAGTTAGAATTTTCATCTGAGGAATTGGTTTCCCTAGCTTGCTTGAAAGGCGTAGACGTCCAAGAAGGGTATACACAGAAAACACTTGAGGAGGCTTCAGAGTCCTTACGGCATTGAACAGGCTCTGAGTAAACCCCAACCATTCCCTTTAAGGATCCTTAGGGCATGCAGAAGTATGCTTAGTCTTCTGCTTTTTTTTAGCAGGGACATCAGCTCTGACAAATACTGGAGGTTCCAACCCTTGAACAAATTCAATAAACGTGCCCCAAACCTCTTCCCTGAACAAAATCTGCAGAATCTTTCAAGGGCCTTCCAAGATGATCATCCATGGTTCCCACTCAATGTCTGAAGCAGACAACTTCAAAGCCTTAGAGGACATGCAGAACAAAGGATCCATGCCTGCTTCCAATGAGGTCACTGCAGAGGAATCTGTTGTAGACACT
>NC_056744.1:993237410-993242410 GCF_019279795.1 Protopterus annectens
TTCCATGATTATAACTAAATATTAATTTAATAAAATAAAATAAAAAAATTAAGTGGTTGGGAGGGTGGCCTAATGGTTAAGGTGTTTTCCTTGCAAACACAAGGTGCAGGGTTTGAGTCTCACAAAGGATAATTGTCTAGGCTCACAAGGGCAGTTAGCCTAGTATGAACCTATTACGTGACAAACATATTAAATCAAATACTGAACAAAAGGAAGCATGAATAGGGACAGATTGGTGCACAGTGCAAAAAATTGTTTTAAAAGGAGATGTTTCCAACTTATTTATTACAGCACCTTCCAGATCTGTTGTCACACACTCCAGCAATATGATTCTGGTAAAGTCTGGCATCCGTGAATGAATGAAGTTAATGTCAATGAAGTTGCTGATTTAATTTTTATATTTTGCAGCACCAGGATTAGCAAGGCGTCTTTGGGTACTTTTTGACTTGTAACCTCTGTATGTTGGAGCTGTCAGACTGGAAGTATCCATCTCTAATGAAGTAATGGAAGACTTAAATATCTTACTCATTTCTACAGCTACTTCCTTAGACCATTTGGCTTTTTCAGTTTATCAGAGATCTTCTTCCCATCTTATTTTCTGTTAGTCAATGTCTTTTCCAGTCCCATTAATCTGTTAGATTTGGACTACTCATTGAGGAGCTTTAAATGTTTCTGGGATAAATAACTAGGTAAAGTCTTAAGATATCTTACTTTTGTAGTTTTATTAATCTTTTGGTAAATATTACAGTTTTTGGGAATATGCTCTGGCCTTAAGGAAAAGAAGCACTGAACATGGTTATCATTAGGTGTGACTTCTCTACCCCAGGAATTCTTGTTTATAAAACCAGGGGAAGAAGACATAGGGCCGGATTCACGAAACCTCCGTGTAAGACATAATGTGTCTTACTCAGAGGTTGCAGTTGAATGGTATGACATCAGCATGCCATGCATATTCATGAGGGCATGCTGAATCATACCCTAGTCTAACACAGTCCGTGTAGGAAAGTAGGGGGGCATGTCCAATTGCTGAATACTGCAAAGGGACACGCCCCCAGAAGAGTCAGAGTCCTGAAAGTAAACATCCATGAGCGAGTCCGCTGAAATGTCAAGGAACACAACACCACACATCCCCACAGACTAAACCCTACTGAAAATGTGTAAAATGGAAAAATAGCAGTTTCATTTTTTTTTTTATAATTTCCAAAATGTTTGCCCGCATTTGCGCTCATTTGTGCGGGTATGCCCTTCGCTCAGCCGCAGTTAGCAGACATTGAAAAGTATATAAGATCTACATATGCAAATTAAACCAAGTAGCAATAGCGTAGCAGTAGAAACATCAGCCAAAGAGGCGGTAGTCACGGTTCAAGCCCCCCCAACATCGTTCTCCATTTTTATTTAAATAAGTATGAAACAATCCCGACATATATATATATATATATATATATATATTTATATATATATACATATATATATATATATATATATATATATATATATATATATATATATATATATATTTATATATACATATATATACATATATATATATATATATATATATATATATGTATATATATATAAAACTATAATTTAAGTAAAATGTAATGAAATGGTCCATGTATTTGTGAACAAAACCGATGTAATATATAAAAAAAGGATCATAATTGCTCATAGCTTAACAGTGCTTTAACAAGCTTAATATGAGTGCCCATAGGTGAGCAGCACTTTAACAAGCTTAATATGAGTGCCCGTAGGTGAACAGCACTTTAACAAGCTTAATATGAGTGCCCGTAGGTGAGCAGTGCTTTAACAAGCTTAATATGAGTGCCCGTAGGTAAGCAGCACTTTTAACAAGCTTAATATGAGTGCCCATAGTTCAGCAGTGCTTCACCCAGCTCAGTATGAGTGCTTATAGGTAAATAACGCGTTACCCAGCGTAAACCATTTGCGCGGAGCTGTGCAGCGTGCCAACCAGCTCACCATTGGGCAATGTTAGGCAAGCTGTAGCAAAGTCACCTTTACACAGACACACCTCCTAGCCTGACTAGACAGTAGTAAAATAAAAAAGCAATGACAAGGGTCGAACCTGGGATACTATGCACCATAGTCAAAGTACTGAACCACTAAGCCATGACAGTTGCATTTAGAAATACAGTATTAGCATACATATAGGAATGAATGAAAATAGAACCATGACAAAGCAGGTTTGCTGTAAGCTGATAAATATCCAAAATGGCCAATCACAGATAAGTGCGGGAAAACCGGCATATATAAGCCCCATAGGCGGGAATACACACTATAACTAATTGTGGTACCCATTTGCAGTCAGGATGGCAGGTGCAGGAGAGGGAAATCGCTTTAGAGCACAAAGGTGGGGTGTTGAGGAGTCAAAATATATGGTTTGGCTCCTAGTCCATGATCATGAAGCGCAACTCATGCAGGGCCAGGTTCAATGGGGACCATACAAGGCAGACGCATGGAACCGGTTGGCACATGATCTCACCAGTGCCACAGGCATTATGAGGACTGGTGAACTGATGGATCCAGGAAGCCCGCCAAATGCCCAATGCCCCACTACTGAGTAAGTATCCATGTAATTAAGTATGTAGGAACTGCTATCCTAGCCTATAGTATGGATAGGTATGTTACAATATTCCTTCATTTATATTACAGCTGCAGGTGTTCGTTCCGCGAATCGGCAAGCCTATGCCGATAGGCTGGCAAGGTTGCACCACCAGGCAGGTTAGTAATTATTCTGCTGGTATTGTTATAGAATATAAGTGGGACAGCTTGTAAAAGAGTTCAGTGTTGTAACCCAGTAATAAAGGTCAAATAAGCCTAGAAGAACGATTCTGCTAGTATTGTAAGATCAGATAAGTGATGCAGCCTGGAAAAGAGCATTGCAATCCAGTAATAAAGATTAAACAAGTCTCAAATAGAGTTTCCACCTGTATTGTAATATCAGATAACTGCTTCAGCCTGAAAATGAGTGTTGTAATCAATAAACAAAGGATAGACAAGTGTCGAAGACATCCTTGTAAATTCTGCCATATGAAATAAGTGAGTCAACTGGAAAGGATTGTTGTAACCCAGTAATAAATGTCAATAAAGCCTATAATTAAGTACCGTCCTGAAATGTAAATATAAAATAAGTGAGAGAGTGTGAGAAAGACAGTTTGAAGCTACCAAGAAAGCTGTAATAAGTCTGGAATAAAGGTATACTGCAGTCACTACATAATGAAATGGGTTTACTATCAAAATTGCGAACAGCACTACGTCGACTGTCATATAGTTTTATTTTATTTTTATTTATTTTATTTATTTTCCATTTGTTAACGAACTATCGCTGGTCCATTGTATCCATTTCACAGTAGAGGCCCGGGAGAACCACACACAATTTATACATATATACAAACAATATACATTTAGTAATAAGTACAACACAAAAAAAACCTAAGGCACTAGAAGCAAAAATGTAAAAATTGTAGTTGAACACGGAAGTTTGAAATCGGCAATGTCAAAGACAAAATAATCAATATAGGAATGGTTTTAACATGGGTCGCGGTAGGGGAGATGTTTGTAGTTCGGAATAATACTGAACACCTACCTCGACCCAGTCATTCAGATTTATTCATTTCTTCTGTTATACCGTTCGAAACCGTGGTTCGACTATATGACAGTCGACGTAGTGCCGTTCGCAATTTTGATAGTAAACCAATGAAATGAATGAGACAGCCACAACCAAAGAGTGAAGTGTCTTTAATAAAGTACAGAACCTGGACTGTGTCTGTCCCACAATTTGGATATGTTGCTGTACCCTTGCATTATGGAGATAGTATGGTTGTATGAAATGCTGAACATCCACAGTTGTCTAGACCCATATAAATTAAATGTAGCAGGATGCTGTACCTGAACACAGCCAGATATGAACATATATGAATAAAAATGGAATGTATAATAATGTAGCAGTAACATCCCCATCACCAACATTCCTAAAGTTACATACAGGAAACTGTAATAATACATGTAGGGGATATATATCTGCATCTACTAGGAATATACAGTATATGTATAGGTAGTTTAAGTTGTTAATGTAATATTTCTCCACCCTACCCTATTTTCACAAATTATGCCATTCCACACCAAACTGGGTATGTATATTCACAATTAATTCCCATGCACATTTGTCCTGTTGGTTTATACATATCTGCATGTACGTTGATGCATGTGCCCTGTTCACATATCCAAACCTGATGGCCTGTTGCCATCAATCAACCCTGCATGCTGTTGGAATATCCACTGTTGTTCTAAATATGCATGTGTTATGCTTGCTGCTCAATGTTCGGAATTCATGTGTGTTTGGTTAATGGGAATACTGATGCATGCTGTTACAACTAATTTTGAATGGTGTTGTTTGTTACTAACCCAAAATACCATAAAATACTGCTAAACATAGGACAACAGGGAAGGCGGGTTCCAGTGGACCCATCTCTCCCACCTCAGCTGGCGAGTGCACCTGGCACCAGTGCCCAGGCCGGGACCTCCTCCTCCGGTGGCCCTGTGCCACCTTCGGGTGGAAGCGCTGCAGGGGATGGGGCTCGTCCCCCCTCTGCAAGTGTGGTCGGAGGAGAGCCTCCACTCACCCTCCATAGGGTATGGTCTGTGGTGCGTAGTGAGATCAGGCATTCTGTGACTGATCCCCTACGCCAGCTTGAGGCGAGAGTGGCTCAACTCACATGTGTGCCTGCCCGTCCTATCCAGCCCCCAGCACAGCCCCAGCCTGGGCTGTGAAGGCGCAGTGGGAACTGCCCATGGGTGGGGATCTCAGTTCCACTGTTGCCATCTGTGGGCTCATGGGCTTGCGATATCCAAACATCCATCCCCGTCAAATGTGTTTACCCCCCACGTGTCATACTCTGCCCCTGTATGCATCTTGTTTGTCTTGTCTGTTAACCTCCCCAACCTACCTCCCCAAATATACCTACTTCCTGTACCTCACA